>NC_134790.1:20707139-20722139 GCF_046742065.1 Oratosquilla oratoria
GTCATTAGAGGTCAAGGTGATTTTTTAAAAGAGAAATGTAGTTATTGACGATGGTTCTTTTTCCTTCTGTCTATGGGATGATATGCTCAGAGTGTCCGTTTCTCTTGCTCGAACGATACTTTCACTTTTGGGTATATCACCTGGTGAAGACGACCCGGCGAGGCCTGGCCCGCATCTGCGCATGCGCGCGGGAACTCCTCCTCGGCGCCGGCTATATAAGAGCTGGGAAGAGGAGGAGCGGGTTCATAACTTTGCTTGTTTCTGTGCCTGTGAGTCATTGCGCAGGTATGTGTTGTTCTCAGCGCACGTGTTGCTGTTATTGTTGTTGTTATTGTTGTTGTGGTTTTGTGTCACGTTTTTTGGAAGCGATGTCATTTTTTTCTTGTGGTAACAAAAGAGGTGGATTTTCCTGTGAATGCTTACGATGCGACAGTTTCTGTATATGATCCTCAGTGAGGAATAGATTGTTTACGTTTTATTATGTTGAAATGGATAAGGGAAAGAAGAGTTTGAACAAGACAGAACTTAATGGAAGCCATATTAAAGAACAGGGAATTAAAAAAAAATAGAGAATGTGTAGGTAACTTCAGTAAGATAACATCAATAGAAAACATAAGAATAGAGGAGACTTCAGAGACCATAAGGCCTACATCAGGTAGTTCCATGTCACTTATCACCTGTCATCTCTATCCATAAATTGATCTAATCTTCTCTTAAAGCAATATTTTTTTAGCGCTCACCACATGGAAAAAAACCCAATGACATATGAAGAATGAACACAAAAGATATGGGTTGTATGGCATAATTCTTTATACATGAAATATAAAATCATGCATGCACGAGTACATAACGTTTTGTGGAGCAAATTCATAAAGATATAAATATATAACACAGGGAAACACGCACCTATACATGTATACATACATACATGTATACATACATATATTCATGCGTACATGCATACATACATATATACATATATACATAAGTATATGCATAAATACATGCATATATTCATACTTACATAAATGCATGCACACAAACGCACATGCATGCATACATACATACATATGTACATGCATACATACACAAACTCACACACATATATACATAAATACATACATCCAAACACATATCTGCCTATGTATGAAAAGGCTCAGAAAATATCAAATTAATTCCCGTCGTTTGAAGCCCAATTGGGGTTCGTCTTCAGGGTTACAGAGGCAGGAAACAAAAGACTGCACATTGTTTGTGGAGTGCAAACAGGCCGCGATTGAGGGTGCCCCACTCACAAGGGGCGGTTACCTTGGCTGTGTGGGTCGGGCCGTAGGGCGACTCCCGGCGTGCCAAACACTCAGTACATCCGTCAAAATAGGTGGTTAGCAGAATGAAAAAAAATAAAGTAAAATAAAATAGAAAATAAACAGACACACATAACCAAACACACACACACACATTATATATACATATATATATATATATATATATATATATATATACACACAAACATGCACATACAGCATGTACATGAAAAAAATTCATACATATAGGCATACATAATACATACATCTGTGAATACATACTGTACATACTGTACATACATACATATATACATACATACATACATGCATACATACATGCATGCATACGCACATTCATATGTACATACAAGCATAAATTCATGTATACATACATGCTTTCATACATACATACATACATACATACATACATAAATACGTATGCAGACAGAGATGAAAACATACATATGTACAAATAGACATGCGTATTACGTACATGTATGCTTAGACGCGTACATAATATACAGTATGCATAATCACGTTTAAACATGCATATACAAATACACTGAAAAGTACACGTATACATGTGTACGCAAATAAATGTGTATATACTTGCGTACTTATTCTCGGCCACGAGATTTCCATGAGCGTAGAAAATAATTCATGAATGGAAAGCCGAATTTTCCTTGTGTTGACAGAGATGAGTGTAAAACATTGAATAGTAATTTTATTTTGTGCAAAAAAGAAAAAAGAAAAAAAAAACTTTGATATCATTACTAAATGTTAACAAATATTAAAGTGGTGTAGGGTGTGCCATATATGTGGTGGATGTTGTGGAAATGATGTATTACTTGAATTAACTTAGTCCCTCTCGTTGGTGGCGTCCAGTTTGGGTTTACCAAAGATAAAGGGGAACATGAAGAGAAACGAGTTGATTATCATCGCAGACACGGCCGGTTGCATCATCAATGCACGTGGTTATGTCTTTTACCTACAAGTTTAATTACCAAAGACTAGCACGTACGAGTTCCCTATTTCACGAGGCAGCGAGCGGAGGATAATGAGACGTCTGTCAGTTATACCTATTTGGTAATATGTGTGTGTGTGTGTGTGTGTGTATGTGTGCACGCGTGTGTGTGTGCGTGTATGAGTGTGTGTACGTGTATGCGTATATGTATACATGTATGTATGTGTATATGTATATATATATATATATATATATATTAAATAACGCAGATGTAGTAGCACATGAATAAAATAAAAATTTAATCCACTCTCGTAGAAAAATAAGCTGAGATACAGAGTAAATTGTATATTTCGACCAGTGACTGTGGTCCTCTTCAGGAGATACATGTGAAGAAACTGAAGATTTGCATATTCCGACTACAATCATCACACATATATGTATATATATATATGTATATATATATATATATATATATATAATATATATATTTGTATATATATATATTTATATACAGATTTATGATCATATGATATTATAGGTAACACTTGCTTAAAAAGATATTTTCAAATAGAAAGTTGCTCTCAGTAAAATTTTACATTATTTAGTTTATTTTGGTGTTACCATTTTTTATGTGATTAATTTCTATGCCACTGAGTAGGCTCACTTGTTTTATATTAGTGCATCTAGCGTAAAACGCTCATTAATATTTTTACTTGACGCATTAAAACGACAAAGAAAAAGTGAAGACGACATTGTTAATTCATTGACTAAAAGACAATACAAGAGAAAAAGCCTCAAAAGGGAAAGTATACCCAGTGATTGATAATAACACAAATCACCAAAACACTTTTATTTTCACAACCATTTCACGCGCCCCAAAAATGATAACTAAAGAACAATGTAACCTAAAGTTAGCTCGTAGGGGAAAAAGCTGGAAAAAATAGTACTTTGGGTCTTATTGATACTTCAAATACAAAAAGACTGTAGGCGATTTCTTCTTTGCTTCGATTATTTTTTCTTCTTTGTGAAACGAAATTATAAAAAAAAAACTTTCTTTTCTTATGGTTTACTAGCAGTGAAAAAATAATTACTCCTCAGGAGCTAGATCATTAAGAATACAATAGCGAAACTGATTTTAATTTGATAAGATGCATTGGCTAGGCCATGTCATTGTCATCGTAACAGGCGACATGACGTCATGATGCATGTGTGGTCACCGAAATGTTGGAACTGACCTCAGTACGTACATACATACATACATACATACATACATACATACATACATATATATGCATATGCATGCATTCATTGAAAATTGCATGCATTGATTCATATATTCACACACATAATGTATATACACAGGCGCCAGCTTGAGCGCCTATTTTATCTCATTTTCTGAACTAAGTGTTATCTTTCTTGATAATCAAAATCTTTATCACTCTTACCAGTCTTCCTGCATCCGTCAGCGTGTGAATTAATTCCTACCCGCTTCCTCCATCCACTTGCATATCCGTCATCAGCTTAAAAACAGAAAAGAAACGAAAACTTTCACCTTCTCCTCAGTCACCGCATCTTTCATGTCGACTCCATCTCGTCCTGTGCCTACGTTTATTAATCTTCCGTCACCGCACACTTCCTAAAGCGATTTGCTAGATCCTGTAGCGTTTGCCCGCTGGCTTTGATCAGTATCAAATGGCTCAGAGTTCATATTTCTCTCTCTCTTTCCCTCCCCATCACACAGTCCTCTTTCTCTTTCTTCCCTCCCCCCACACAAATATACACCCAATTTTCTCTCACCTTACTATCTCTCTCTTCCTCCACATATTCTCATCTTTCTATTTCTCATTCCAACACGCGAAGGTCACACTTCCCTTTAATCTTTCTTCCTCTCTTCCCACACATATATTCCTCTCACAATTCTCCCTTTCCTCTACATTTGCCTCTCATATCTCTTCCTCTCCCTCCTCACATTTCCCCTAAATCTTTCTCCCTTTTTCCACACACACACACACACACACACACACACACACATTTTCTCCCCATCATTCTCTCCCTCTCCCCCCACACACATTTCCCCTTCATTTTTCTCCCTCTTCCCCATACATTTTTCTTTCAATTTTTATCCTCTTCCCCCAATATTCACATTCCCCCCACTATTCTCTGGCTTAAGCGCACTTCAACCTCTTGCGTTATTTCATCCATGAATATTTTATAAAACCATAGTAACACTATTCTTCCACACATTTCCTCACAACTATTCACTAAATCGTCCAACATTTCCTCTTTATTCTTATCATCATTCCGTCGTTCTTTCTTATCATCATTACGTCATCTCGCGTGCAATGCACTTCATTCAAATACAGGAGTTCTTTAGAGCTGAGCGAAAGTGTGAAGTTAACTTAAACAAAATCCTTAAATGACCTAAATTCGACGCAACGGCTCCGAAAAAGGATATTATGCAGTTGCACGCATGGAAGAGAATAGGATACAAAAAAAAAAAAAAAATGATGAAGGCATGTATGGAAAGGAGAAGACTAAGAGGAAGCTTCAAATGAGGTGGATTGATGGTGTGGAGCAGGATATGTGGAAGAGGAATAATGGCGATCCAGAGAAGTGGATGGAGTTTGTACAAGACAGAAGATGGAGGGGCTTGAATTAAATGAATATGAATCTTCTAGAAGTCCAAAACCCACCGGAGGAAGTATTAACTGCTTCCCTCCCTTTTCCCTTTTCCCCACCGTTCATTTCCAAAGTTCATAAGTTCACCTGTGAACATACTGGAGAACCTGAATGAACATTGAACATCTCTGTATGTTCTCTGAACAGCCTCACACATGTCTTGTGTTCTTTATACTTCAGACATAAACTTTAATTTGAACAGAAACTCCTCAGTCTATACACTGTGAACGACTTCCGTGAAGTGATTTTTGAACAAATGTTCAATCTTTCCAGTTTAAGAGATTTTTCTAATCTACAAACTCCTTTGTTCTTTGTGTCATTGTTCAAATATACAAGACGTGCTTCTGCTGTCGCCAGTTGGGCCAGCGGTATCAATAGAGCAATTACCGATGAAAATTACGGAAGTAATGTAATAGATATACACCAAAGACTTCGAGTAATGTCGTAATTAGACGGTACGGCACTGTTGAAAACCGGAGGAGAAAGTGATTATTAAATGACACTTAATTCCTTTTCCTCGGGAGTGACAGCGGCGGCTTCCCCTCGGGTCATACGCGCGGGGAAAACTGTCTTGGCGTTGCTCAAACTGTCTTGGAGTTGCTAAAACTGCCTCGGAATTGTTAAAACCGCCCTAGACTTACAAAACGAAGAAGACTTAAGAAGATAATAGGCAAGAACTGGTTTACCAACATATGATGAGCGCTGAAGCAATTGGTTATTTTAAGAGAAGATTAGGTGACTTTAGGGATAAGGATGACAGGAGGTAAGGGGCATAGAACTACCTACTGGAGGCCTTAGGGTCTCTTGTAGCTTCTTCCATTCTTACGTTCTTAAATGATCATCGTACCGCGCGGAGACCACTTGTAACAGCTGCCGGAGGAAGAATTTCCGGTCCTGTTTTCCAGGAGCCTTTTGTTGCCGGCGCTCGAGACTTGCCATCCCCAAAGACAATACGTTACCTTGGTGCCACAACGCATCAAATCGGAAATACCTACTGAGCTCAATCCGCTCCGACTCTTTGGTCGGCGTCGCTATGATCTCGGATCAAACCAGGCCCCTTTCGCTTCCCGGCTAATCACAGCCTTCTTCACCCTCTACGCGTCATTCACGAGTCTTTCTGATTGGTCAGGGAAAGGAAAGAGCGTGTCTTGTTTCGTCTGGAATGACAAAACCGTTTACTACGTGTTCTTGGGCGCTCTGCTCAATGTGAACGTTGTTGCTGGTTACGGCTGAACTCAGTAGGGACCCGGCGCCAATCATCTTATTCTTTCTGTCGCCAGGTTTCTCGTGCCCAGTAGGTGGCTGGTACCAATCATCTTGTCATTCTCTTTAGGGCCAGACCTCTCGTATTTGTCTTTATGACACCTTCCTCATAGGGAATGGAGTACAACCCATCTCATTTAGTCCATGTCGTACTGTGTGGCACTTTCCTCTCAGTTTGGTTAGCGTCAGTCAATTTTTATTCGTTTCCTTGACACCCATTTGGTGGAGAAGTGACTCCCTCCTCGCCCTCCCCCCTCTCTCTCTCTCTTCATCTCTCTCACTCTCTCTCTCTCTCTCTCTCTCTCTCTCTCTCTCTCTCTCTCTCTCTCTCTCTCTCTCTCTCTCTCTCTCTCTCTCTCTCTCTCTCTCTCTCTCTCTCTCTCTCTCTCTCTCTCTCTCTCTCTCTCTCTCTCTCTCTCTCTCTCTCTCACACACACACACACACATATACATATTTACATACATTTTTGGTATGTGCAAATGTGACTGTAACGCTTGTCGTTGTCGTCGTCGCCGTCGTCGTCGTGGCGTCAGTGGGCCGCATGCTTCCGGATGTTGGGGGGGGTGGGGGGTTCTGGGTATATTCTATGGGTGGCATAAAACCTCGCTGGAAATGAGCTTCCGGGGAAAGGGAAAGAAAGAGAAGCTTTAACTCCCTCGTGGAACCGAGGCCCGTTTGTGTTTATGGAAATGGGATACCAGACACGCTCGTTAGAGGGTGAACTGCTAGTTGGGTCAAACAACCCCGGTTGCTCTCTGATGATGCGTTTCATTTACATATGTTTACTCATATGTCGCCTTTTGTGTTTTTGTGTGTGTGTGTGTGTGTGTCTGTAGCCTATGGGTGATTGTGTTTTTTTCTGTGCGTGCCGTGGGCACAGACGGACAGATAGATAGATACATATATGCACACGCTCACAACACACATGTACACTCATACACACACACACACACACACACACACACACACACACACACACACACACACACACACACACACACACACACACACACACACACGCACACACACATACACACGCACATACACACGGTTGCGTTTTTCACACACCATTTCAGTAACAAAATAGAAATTTATTTTTATCATCTCCTTCCTTGCCGAGTGATACTTTTTCTCTTCTTCAGTCTTTCGCCAACTTATTTTGTTTGTCTTTGTTTCATCCCTTTGTTAGCCAAACGGGTAAACCTACATGTGAGTGGAAATTTAAGAAACGTCTTTATGAACGTTTTCTTATGAAGCTTTGGTTCCTGAACGTTTTACATCCGTTGATGCAAGTTTTCCCAACCTTCTAACTAGGAATAACTGACAAAAGCTACATCTAATTAAAATTCCCAAAATTCACATTTAGTTAACAATTGTATTGACACGATGATCAAAGTTAACTCATAACTATACAAATTTGTATTTGTTATTTTATTCAACAATCTTACGTTACCTGGAGAACGAAAACCAGACCTTAGTTTCTTGGCTCACTCACTCACTCATCTATTTATGGATTTTACTGGAAATCTTCTTTTGTAATTGGTGGGAGGCCTGGAAGGAGATGCAGAAGACGTATTGTTCATGTCAGTTATCAACAAAGGAATGCTGAAGACAAAGCTATGTTCCCTGACACAGATCTAATTTCTATTTACTCTCCTTTGTGCCGTGTCCTTTCTTCTTTCTTTCGTTCCATCTTATTTCCTTACTGCTCCCCTTCTTTCATCCTTCCTTTCTTCCCTCCGTTCTTCCTTACTTTCTCCCTTCCTTCCTTCCTTCCTTTCTTTCTTTCTTTCTTTCTTTTTTTCCTCTTTCCCTCTTTCCCTTTTCCTCCTTCCTTCCTTCCTTCCTTCCTTCCTTCAACTTCCTTCCTTCCTTCCTTCCTTCCTTCAACTTCCTTCCTTCCTTCCTTCCTTGCTTGTTTGCTTGCTTTCTTCCTTCTTTCCTTACTTTCTCCCTTTCTTCCTCCCTCCGTCCCTCCCTCCCTCCCTCCCTTCCCTCCCTCAATCCATTCCTTTCTTCCTTCCCTCCTTCCTTCATTCCATCATTCCTTCCTTCCTTCTCCTTCCTTCCTTCCTTCCTTCCTTCCTTCTACTTCCTTCCTTCCTTCCTTCCTTGTTTGCTTGCTTTCTTCCTTCTTTCCTTACTTTCTCCCTTTCTTCCTCCCTCCGTTCCTCCCTCCCTCCCTCCCTCCCTCCCTTCCCTCCCTCAATCCATTCCTTTCTTCCTTCCCTCCTTCCTTCATTCCATCATTCCTTCCTTCCTTCCTCCCTTCATTCATTCCTCCAATACCTCCTTTACCCCACCCCCCTCTCCTCTACGATTCGACCCCTCACAATTTTGCTTTGTTCCATAAGGACTTTGATGTTTGGCGTAGGAGTTTCATTATTCAGTTCAGTTCGTTTCTGGTATGCCTGGAATTCTCTTGTCTTGAGGTTCGATCCTTTATGAAGAGGATCCAATCCTTTTCAGTTGGATGCCGGAGACAAATTCAGAATTAAACACTCCGGGACTGTAGCATTTATATATATTTCTGTCGTCCTTATTTCAAGTACCAAGCGGTTTTAGTAGTCGAAAAGGGAAGCTCCAGCTTGAAAAAAGTATTGTTTATTCTAATGAAAAGTGTCAATGATTGGTCTCCCAAAGTGTTGACAATGTATGGGCTCATGAATGGTTTAATTTATTTGTTTCTGTCATCTATTGGGAGGCTGGGAAGGTGGAATGTGACAGAACATCCCCACCAATCCCCTTAACTCCTGTGTGCGCGCGCACGCACACACACACACACACACACACACACACACACACACACACACACACACACACACACACACACACACACACACACACACACACACACACACACACACACACACTCACTCACTCACTCACTACCCTGTTATAATGGCGAATTCGACCTCGTATTTTTTTTTTTTTTTTTACTTTTGTAAGACAAGTGATCTTCTTTGTGTACTGAGAAGGATATTGTTTTCCTATTTAAGAGTTTGATTTTTGAAAAGTATTGGGAAACTCGCTAGCAAGCCAGGTCTTCAATATTGCTGTTATTGGGTTGTGTTAACTTCCACTGAAGTATCTGAATGTTGCACAGTTTCAAATTTCAAGATTTGCTTTGATAACCAGCCAAGGTTTATGCAACAATATCTAGTATGGAACGAGTCATTTGGTTTGCTTCTTGGTCTGTCTTGTTATGGATCCTAAGGTTTCTTGTCGACATGCTTGACCTTTGTAATTCATCGTGAACTACGTTGCTCTGGTGGTATGATCGAAAGCGTGCTGTTCTTGCAACCGCTTAGTTATGGGTTCGAGTCCCCCCCTCCGATTCCCAGCAATGACTTTAGTTACCTGTTCCAGCAGTTCAAGCGCATATGAGGGCAAATGTGACGGCTTCGGACGCAGGTACTCGGTGCCTACTGGTGTAAGAGGATGTGCTAGATGCTGCATCTGCTATAATTGACCAGATTGAGAACAATTATTTCGATATTCTGAGCCTGATGTCTTGTGGCCTTGACACGGTAGCGAGCATTGGGTGAATCCCAATACCTGGGCATACGTTGCTGTTGTAAATTGTGATATCATTGCTTTCTAGATTTCTAGAAATTTTAGTTCAGCGTTTGCGTTGAGGTGTTGAAGAGGAAGAAACTCGGACCTTAAGTCATGGAAACTAAAGGGATTGTATATAAACAAGTAAACCAAGTGTTTATTTTCGAGTATTTTGTAATTTCTTGAAGTTTTAAGGGGATTAAATCATATGGCGTTAGATAGAATGATATCTTCATAGGTTGTTACAGGAGTCTCAAGGATTTTATGTTTATTTTTTATTTATTCAATTATCTATCTATTTTCTATTCACACCACATAGAGGATCCTTTTAACCCGAATAAGATAATCTGGTGCTAGTCCATTTTTTCTTTGGGAGATGGGTTCTTATTAATTAATTAAATGATTAATTATTATCCTTTTATAAACCAGTGGAATTGTAGTCCATTTGTTTTCTTGGTGGGGCTTCTTGCCTGGTTCGGATGAGCTTGGAGCGGTAATAAAAATGTATATTTCTTAAGGCACCTTTGGCTTCTGGAGCAAAAGATCAGTAGAGGAGAGTTGTTGTGGGCTGCCAACTTCAAGTACTCTCTCACCTGAAGGGCAGAAAGTTTCAGGAGTGGTCCATGTGAAAGCTTCAGCGCTTGTAATACAAACAGGTCACGTGATCTATAGGATCTCTGTAGACAGGAATATGGTTCGTATAGTAACTACATAAGTATTTCCTATTTCCATGTTATTATCCAGACGAGGTACTTATTTACAAAAAAAAAAAGTAAAGAAATCTCCACTCTGTTTCTTGGTGTGTGTGTGTGTGTGTGTGTTTTTTTTTTTTTTTTGTATTAGACAAATACGGACCAGCCGACAAAATCTCCACCACCACCACCACTATGATATCTCCTCTCTCTGTGAGGTGGAAACTCATATCCATAACTTGTTTGTGCGTTACCAACTCGCTACTCTCCCTCACCTGCGCTACGGATTGCACCTTTAGTGAAGCAGAGATCTCTGCTCGGGGCGATTCTGTACGTGCTCGACCCAAACTGGTTCTCTTTCTCTTCTGAGTGCCGCATCTGGACCGCTGTGGCGGCGGTGGCACTCACTCCGCTGGTGAGAGTGCCAGCGTCGCTTTATCAAGACAAAAATACCCTGACCCTCATACATACATATATTTTCTTGTAGACAGACGAGGTTAATTTATATTGCTGTTTCTGCATTGTTTAACTTTTTCATTGAGAATTACTATTTCTCTGGCTAGCTTTCGATGTTGGACTGGTAGTCTGTTGAGTAGTTGTCCGTAGGTTGTTGCAACGTTTCGGTCTCCTCTGGAAACCATCTTCAGGCTGAATGTTTTGAGTGTGTGTGCGTGTGCGAGTGTGTGTGCGTGCGTGCGTGTGTGTGTGTGTGTGTGTGTGTGTGTGTGTGTGTGTGTGTGTGTGTGTGTGTGTGTGTGTGTGTGTGTGTGTGTGTGTGTTCATACGTTTATGTACTAGTTTGTTTCTGTTTACCGGTTTGGTGTCGTGGAAATCGGTTTTCCAGATTGGGAGCTCCATAGCCATCAAGAATCACTAGGGAAGGTCACATGCGCTTTTGGGTTGGGAAAATCTGCAGCTCTGAGCTGTGTATGTTCATGGTTGAATTTAATTCTGTTATATGAATTGCTTCAAGGAAAGCTAGTCTGCGAAGGTGTCTTTCTTCGTCTATTATTGTTGTTCCTTCCTAGGTTTTAACGGGTAAAGGAAGTTCTATGTTTAATTACATAATGGTTCTTAATGGTTCCTTGTTGCAGGTGGCAAGTTAATCGTCTCGTAAGTTTTGTTCGCGTCATTCCGATGGATGATTGAGACCCAAAAGTTCTCAATGGTACAATTGTGTTGGTAAATGACGTGGTTTTCTTGTAGAGACGATGACGTTATGGGAGGATAGTTTCTCAGTAAAAGTTGTGATATCTTTCGGTTCATGTAATATGTGATCAGTGATATTTTGCTATCTGGGTCAGTGGGCTTGATGTGTTTTGTGATTATATCTTTAAGAACTCTTTCATCTGTCTTATATTCTGACGACAGGTAGTTTATGAACTATTTGGTGATGTTTTCTTGTCTTTGTGGGTTGGGTTTGTTGGAATACCAGTTGTTGATAGCCCATTGTGTTGCTTTGCTGATTAAACTGTTGTATCCGTTGTTAATAAGAATTTGGGTTAGTCTTTACAGTTCTCTCTCTCTCTCTCTCTCTCTCTCTCTCTCTCTCTCTCTCTCTCTGTGTGTGTGTGTGTGTGTGTGTGTGTGTGTGTGTGTGTGTGTGTGTGTGTGTGTGTGTGTGTGTGTGTTTGTGTGTGTGTGTCTTTCCAAATACAGTAGTAGGATATGGCGTGGCAGGCATTGGCAGTGGAATTTAGATATCGTTGGGGGCATTCACTTTTGCCGTTGAGGCTGAGGTTTTCGTTGTTAGGCTTTACATATACTGAAGTGGTATACTAGCTGCTGTGACTGGTTACTAAGACGTCGAGGAAGGGTAAACAACCTTTATTCAATTCTTCGAACGTAAAATTAAGACAGGAAGCGTCTGGAAGCCGATCTCTGAGTCTTTGGGAGTTCTTGAATATCTTTGACCCTAACGAAAATGTTATCTATATATATCGGCAATAGACGGAGGGGCGATTGGTAGATAGTGTGGTCTTCTCTATAGTTCCTATGAAGAAAAATTACGAGAAAAACTTCCTGCGTGCTGCCCATGGCGACTCCATCGATATGCTTGTAATATTTCCGCGAGGGCATGTGAAGGAGGCTTCTTTAGTGCAGAGCTCTAAAAGAGTGCGTAAGGTAGCTTCTGGAGTGTTCAGTGCCGATGTGTCGTTACATCTGAAGACTATCTTGGACGAATTGCTTTGTCCTATCGACATCGATGTTGGTAAATAAACTTTCTACATACAACGACGCCATAATGTGGTTTTCTGTGGGAGGGGCATTTGCTAGAATCACATGGAATTCTTGGTCTGATGTTAAGGCGTCATCTGTAAATACGTAGGGTGGTAAAAATACGTTCTGTCTTTTAGCTACTGAATAAATTGCTATGGGAATCTGGGAGATGATAGGATGACGTGGGTTGTTGGGCTTGTGTGTCTTCACGTTGCCAAATACATGACCATGGGAGTAGACGCCGGTTAATTTGTTAAAATACGGGCTGGACGGTAAGGCATTAATGGTATCTATCGTATTGTTTATTTTCTTTTTGGTGTGCTCTGTGGGATCACGGGTGATTCTGGTGAACTTGCAGGTGTCATCATGAATGTATACACACACACACACACACACACACACACACACACACACACACACACACACACACACACACACACACACACACACACACACGTATATATATATATATATATATATATATATACATATATATATATTTACATATATATGTATACATATATTATATATATATATGTATACATATTATATAGTAGTTACTACGGCACTTGTCATGTGATCGCTGAGTTCGAGTCCTCGGCAGTACCGCATTTCAATTTCTGCATGTGGCCCCATTGGGTCTCCCGATGTTGATGGCTTAGAATTAAAGTGCATTGTGGTTCTTAAAATGTATCTCTAATCACTGGGACCCATTCAATGTTGTACAAATACTTTCCCGCGTTTGTATACTTCCAATTGTACTATCATAATGGAGATGGGTTGAACGCAAAATTTCATGTATGAGTATGTAACTCGAGTATACAAATATGAAATATTGCGCTCAATTTATATCTTTCTTGATAGCGCAGTTGGTTAGTTACTACGGCACTTGTCATGTGATCGCTAGAGTTCGAGTCCTCGGTAGTACCGCATTTCAATTTCTGCATGTGACCCCATTAGGTCTCCCGATGTTGATGGCTAAGAATTAAAGTGCATTGTGGTTGTTATATATATATATATATATATATATATATATATATATATATATATATGCGGAAAATCTAACAAGGGAAAAGATAAACTGATGACCAAGCGCTTTCGCCTCTTCAGACATCCTCAGGGTACATAGAAATGAAAAAGGACACAAGAATATATACACAGAGTATAAGGTCAGGAAGGGAACCGGGAAAAGTTGTGAAGCTCTATTGTCGACATGACCCGATCACGGCAGCGGACGTTTGGGCTACTACCTTTTTCACACACACGCACACACACCGCGAACGGTTCAGGTTGACAATAGAGCCTCACAACCTTTCCCGGTTCCCTTCCTGACTTTATACTCTGTGTATATATTCTTGTGTCCTTTTTCATTTCTATGTACCCTGAGGATGTCTGAATAGACGAAAGCGCTTGGCCATCAGTTTATCTTTTTCCTTGGTGGTTTTTCCGCATATTTAGAATCAAGAGGTTATGTGATTTCTCATGCATATATATATATATATATACATGTATATATATATATGTACATATGTATATATATATATATATATGTACATATGTATATATATATGTACATATGTATATATATGTACATATGTATATATATGTACATATGTACATATATATATATATATGTATATATATATATATGTAGGTACATATGTATGTATGTATATATATATATATACATGCAAAGAAATCACAAAACACACGTGATAAAATATTTTTGCAGAAACCACCGGGAAATTGAAAAAACAGATACCGAACGTTTTCGTCTATTTAGACATTTTCAAAGGTACATAAAAGCAATACAGAAAGAAACAATAAATACATAAGAAGACAAGGATACTCGGAGAGGTCCCATGTTACATTTTATCACACACAATTTTGTCAATAATAAAATTGTCCAATTTAAATAAACCCAAACTCAAGTTCAGTTTATTTCCAAAATTTCTTTTTATAAAACAAGATTCAATAATATTTCTTTCTATAATATTATTACAAGAAGTAATTATTTTAGAATTTCCCCAGTCAATATTATGACCATAATCCCTTTGGTGGACAAATAACCCACTGGACACTTGCCCCGTTCTAATACTATATTTATGTTGGCCTATTCTTTTTTCTAAGCCTTTGCCTGTTTGGCCTATATAAATAAAATCACAATTTTTACATGGTATATTATAAATACATCCTTCTTTACTTCTTGGGGAATTTTTAATTAACAGACTCTTAATGTTGTTATTATTTTTGAATACTATCTGGATACCAAATTTTTCAAAAATGCTAGGAAGATGGATTAAATTCTCGTGGTACGGAATT
>NC_134790.1:20727139-20732139 GCF_046742065.1 Oratosquilla oratoria
TAAATAACATGTTCTCTTCACTGAAACGATCAAGTAATATCAAACCAAAATCTAAACGAACAAAATCTTAAGAGTGACGTCACTACGCTCTCACCGAGACCAAAATCACAGAACGTTTGGAGGTTATGTCGATCCCAAATGCATTTCCAACAAATGCGGAAAAAGGAAATATATATTTAAACTTAAACTTCGTGTTGAACCGCTTAAAATTCCGTGATAATTATCACGACTGGAACAAAAGTAAGGTCAGGTCCTAACTACAGGAAGCCTGGTGTGGCTTTCTTGCCTTCTCCATAAGCATGCAATGCTTTTATATCAATGTCATGACTGAAAATCGAAGTATGAATATACAAAGGAGCTCCACGTCTCTTGAAAATGTCTTCAGAGACGACGTGACGTCATAAGCCCCACCTCCCAGCGAATGTCTTTGGCGGAAATTTTCACACGTCTACCTGCTGGTGGAGAGCATATTCTACCTCTTCTCCCGCACCCCTCTCTCTCTCTTTCCTCTCTCTCTCTCTCTCTCTCTCTCTCTCTCTCTCTCTCTCTCTCTCTCTCTCTCTCTCTCTCTCTCTCTCTCTCTCTCTCTCTCTCTCTCTCTCCATATATATATTATATATATATATATATATATATATATATACATATATGTATATATATATATATATAAGTGAATGAATAAAGAAGAGGAAGAATAGGAAGTAGAGAAGGACAAGAGAATGAAGAGGAAGAAGAAAAAGAAGAGAAAGGACAGGAAGAAAAAGAGGAAATGTATGAAGAAGTTAAAAAAATAAGTAGAAGAGGAAAGGGAAAGACTACACGTAAAAGAAAACGAGAAAGAAAAAGAAATAAAACGAATAAGAAAACCAGAAGATAAGACGAGAAGAAAAGAAAACGGGGCATCTTGACGGAAGTTGAGCATCGCAGCACTTTCAGAGTAAAACTTTCTCCCCCCGTCTCGAGCCGTATCAGTAGTGTGTAAGTTAGGAAATGATCTTAAGCCTTCTTTTCTTTCTTGTGTCTAATTTTCACCTGACTTTACTGTCCATTTGTAAACATAACCGGTTTACATATCCTTAAATGCTGTGTGTAAATATGTTTGAATGTAGTGTGTAAAAATTTGTGGCAGATTACTGTCCAGTGGAAAAAAGTACATGTGATAGGAAATCTGTATTATTTGTTTTATTTAATATTTTTCTTTAGCTTTTTAATATATCAATGTAATACTAATGATGATAACTATTTGCAATGTGTTAACTGTGCATTTATTAAGATACCATGGGATTTAGTTTGTTAGTGTTTTTATTATCATGGTCAATCTCGCGACAATTCAGGTGTTGTTTAATATATAAAGACGTACAAGAGTTTGTTGGTGTTACGTTTTTTTGTCGTTTGTTTACGTAATTGCTCGTATCTGGGATGTGGTCGTGGTTGTATTAAGTTACAGCTGTGCGCTTCCTTTTCAGTGACCACAAGTGCACACACGCGCGCGCACACACACACACACACACGCACACACACGCACACACACACACGCACACACATGCACACACGCACGCGCGCACAGTAGGTATGTTAACATGTTAATTGGAGAGTAGGAGATAGAATTTCAAGCGTTGCTGCTTTCACGTACACAACAATTAGGTGAACAGTTAGGGAATACACACACACACACACACACACACACACACACACACACACACACACACACACACACACACACACACACACACACACACACACACACACACACACACACACACACACACACACGCACACACACACACGGACACACACACGGACACACACACTTTTCATACGAATTACACTGACCTTGAGATGATAAAGGTTTTTTACCTCAACGGAGCTCCAGAACGTGACTGTTGCGAGATCCAACGTGGCAAATAACCACGACCTCCCGGACTGGAGTCGTCCCTCTCCTGACATTAACTACACAATTAACTACAAAAGATGCAAAGTTCTTTGCTTAACATATGGAATAGTTTTTTTTTTTTGCTTTATCAACCATCCTGCATTTTTTTTATTTGTTAATTTTTTTTAATGAAGATCGTGTGACGAAATAGAGGGTCTGACTGTACAGGTTGTTTTGCGATAATGGGGGGAGCCTGTGACCCCCCTTTTCCATGGAGGGGGGCACACGGGGACGGCCGGCGGCCGGGATGAAAGGGAAAGTATCATCTGGTAGGGAAGGAACGAGATGCAAGAAGGGGGAGCACAACTTCAGATAGCAACTGTACTCGAATGTGTTAGAAATGAAAGTCCTTATAGTCATATCTTGTGAATGCGTATGTACGTTACTGGCGTGATCGGAAGCGTGCTAGTCTCGTATTCTAATGGGTTCGAATCCTGCACTCCTCTTCGATTCCCAGCAGTGATTATTAACTGCTCCAGTAGTCCTTGAAATGCATAATAGGGTAAAGGTGACGGCTTCTGCCACAGCTACGCAGCGCCTCGTGGCGTAAGCTCGTACCGCGTTCCTACTCGCCCTTGCGGGAGACGTCAGCTGATCGAGTTGAGTCGAAGACGCGTTAACAGCGGGTTAAGATGACCTCTGTTGACCTCTTGACCCAAGATGGGGCGTCACTATGTCGATGACTTTGATGTTTGCGTACGTCGGGGCCCACGTGACGTGACGGTCATTGATTCGTCATGTGTGACTATGACTACCTTGCTTTTATTCTACGTATGCATATATATATATATATATATATATATATATATATATATATATATATAATGTGTGTGTGTGTGTGTGTGTGTGTGTGTGTGTGTGTGTGTGTGTGTGTGTGTGTGTGTGTGTGTGTGTGTGTGTGTGTGTGTGTGTGTGTGTATGTGTGTGTGTGTGTGTGTGTGTGTATCTTGGTATTCCAGTGGATACCGTGTCGAGCTCACGAGCAGGTGGTTGTAAGTTCGACTCCCGGAACCCGTTGTCAGCTTCCAGCGTTGGTTCCCGAGAGCCCTGTCCAGGTGGGGAGGCGACCTGAACATCGGCCTATGAAATCCAGCGGCTTACCGCAACTGAAAGGGCTTGCCCCACCTGGGGTTTCTCACTTCCCACTTCGTGGGAGTGAGATGGTGAGTTTTGTGAGTATGTGTACTTTTGCGTGTAAGTATATGTTAACATGTGTCAATGTGTGCGTTTGTGAGTATGTATGATTGTGTATACAGATATAATTATCGGTGAATATAGATGTTTGCTTGTTCACACACACACACACACACACACACACACACACACACACACACACACACACACACACACACACACACACACACACACACACACACACACACACACACACACACACACACACACACACACACACACACACACGCACACACACACACACACACAGAGGTCCGGGTTCGATCCTCGCCCGGGGCTGAAAAAATATCAGTATCGCAGCGCTGAGGGGTGTTACTCCAACTCTCGTGGGCGGGGAGTTGGGGGTGTGTGTGTGTGCAAGGTCATAGCATTACCCATAAATCGGACCTACGAGCTCTGAGCTCTCTTCCAGGAGGGAAATAGCTGTCGATCACGAGTCCAACACGTGATCCAAAGACCAAGTGAAAAAGACCCAGTGAATACACACACACACACACACACACACACACACACACACACACACACACACACACGCACGCACACACACACAATGAGCATCCTTGACTGCAATGTATAATCGTGGTCTACAGGTCTCCGCCTTGTGGGGAGCCAACTGGCGTTAGCAACGGCCGTGTGAGATTGCCGGGTGTAGCCAAGAATGAAGATGGGTGCGTGGCGAGAGAAAGGGGGGAGGGAGGGGGAAATGGGGGGAGGGAGGGGGGAAGTTGGGGGGAGGGAAGAATGCGCGGTGGGGTGGAGGTAAGGCGGTGTGGGTTGTGGCGGAAGGAACCGAAAGGTTAGAGGTTGAAAGGGGTTGGGGGGTTAGGGGAGTTGGTAGTGGGGGGGGGGAGACGTGGATGTAGAGAAGCTTTCGCCTTCGCAGATGTTTTGGCGGAATCGAACGCAAGAAGAAGGAAAGAAAGAGTCTTGTAGGATGGGAAAGTGATGTTGACAGGTAGAGTGTCGGGGAACTAAGGAAGAACGAAGAGAGAGAAGGAGAGGGAGAGGGGGAGAGAAAGAGAGGGGTTGGGTTGGAAGAAAAAGAAAAGAAGAGAGAAAAGAGGAAGTGGAAAAGATAGGAAAAAAGAAGGGAAGAGAAAGTGGAAACGGAGGAGGATGGAAGGAGGAGAAGTCAAGGGAGGAGAAGAAGTAAGGGAGGAGGAGAAGGAGGAGGAATGAGAGAAGGAAAATGATGAGGAGGGGAGGAGGAAGAGTAAGAGGTAAAGGAGGGGAAGAGAAAGGTAAGGTGGAGGGGATAGGAGAGGAGAAGGAGGAGGAGGAAGAGTAGGAGGCGGAGGATTGGGGTAAGAGTGAGAGTGAGAGTGAGAGTGAGAGTGAGAGTGAGGGTGTTTCTCTTGTTGATGTTTGAAGACGCCTAACGAAGGTCCCGCTAGTTCACCTTGAATGCGGGTCCACCCCTAGTAGGCTACGCACCCCGTGTGTGAAAGGAGGCAACAGCTCCGGGAGGAAGAAGATGAGGAGGAGGAGGAAGAGGAGGAGGAAGTGGAAGAAGGAAGAGGAGGAAGATGCGGAGGACGAGGAGGAAGGGGAGAAGAAAAATGAAGAGAGGGCGGAGGCGCGGAAGGAGGAGGAGGTGGAGGAGGAGGAGGAGGAGGAGGAGGAGGTAGTGGGTGGAGTGGTAGGCGGTACACGAGTGGTATGGTGAATGAATAAGTGGAGGGTGGGGAGTGGGAGGGAGAGGTGGACGCGGCTTCGGGTGGATTGGAGATTGAAATTGAAAAGTGGCGAGGAATGGAAGGCCCGGGCGAGTTGATGGATAGATAGGATTGAGTGGAATATGGTTGGTTGCCCTCAGCTTAAGGTCAATTAGGCGGAGAAGATGATAAAAATGTCAATAGGAATAAAAATGAAA
>NC_134790.1:20747139-20752139 GCF_046742065.1 Oratosquilla oratoria
TGACAAGCCTGCTTGTCACTTAAAAGTTTTCGTTGATTGCCACGAGGGAGATTAAACAAACGAGCCACTTTGAGTCAGGATTACCAACCTTACCGAAACTGTCTTGCTCTTGGAAAGTTGTTGCTCATTTCCAGAAACCAGAGACCCAGGTGGAAGAGCTTGGAGTGTGTAGAGTCTTCAAATACCTTTGGAGCCGCTCCCAGAAACTGGTAGTGATTGCGGGAGTGTTGGGCTATCCCCCCAGACATCCGGACATGCCCTTTCCGGTCCCCAACCCATCCTCCATTTCCGGATCTTCCTCCTCTCCTCCCTCCTCCCCCCTCTCCCCCCTGACTTTCTCCTCCGCGTGACCCCAGCGGATGACCCGAATGCCACAGCCATCAATTAAGACGGTTCTTGTAAGGTTATAGCAAGGTTTTACGATTGTAATGACACAGACAGAAAGGCAGGCATACAGAGAGAAAGGTAAACAGACATACAGAGAGAAAAAGAGACAGGTACACAGACAGATGTAGACAGAATGTCAATAAGCCAGGCAGCCAATCAGCTAACCAACTAGCCACACAGACTGACAGACAAAATGTGCTTCGAATTTCTGATGGGGAAAGTATCCCCTAGAAGAATTTCGGGAAAGGAAGAGAAGGGAAGGGAGGGGAAGGGAAGGGGAGGGGAGGGAAGAGAAGGAAAGGGAAGGGAAGAGAAGATAAAAGGCACATCCTACCCTCGCTTTGCTTCGCTGCGTCTCTGAACTCGAGTCAAAGAGAGAGAGAGAGAGAGAGAGAGAGAGAGAGAGAGAGAGAGAGAGAGAGAGAGAGAGAGAGAGAGAGGGAGAGAGAGGGAGAGAGAGAGAGAAAGAGAGCATGCGCATACATACATCCTTGCTTGTGCGTGAATGTGTTTGTGTATGTATTGTGTGTGAACTTATGTGTACATACATGCAGGTGTGTATGTACATCTCCAGGTTGTGCATTGAGGATAAGCGGATGCGTGTGAACGTGCGGTCATGTCATGTAATGACGGTGTACGAGAAAACGTTATGGGCTGACGTAATTGGTGGCCACGTGATGCGGGGTGACCACAACCCCCCATAGAAATACAGGGCGGCATAAAAGTATGTACTCACAATAGTATCCATAAGTTTAGTCAAAAAGTGGTAGCATTTTTAGGACATTCTGTATACGCGTTCTTTTGTATGTATGTGTGTGTGCGCGCGCGCGCGCGCGTGTGTGTGTGTGTGTGTGTGTGTGTGTGTGTGTGTGTGTGTGTGTGTGTGTGTGTGTGTGTGTGTGTACATATACAATCACACGTACAAGCAAGTGCATAGGGACATATACACAGACTCAAGCACACGCTTGCCCACATGCACATATGCATGTGCGCATACACGCACACAGGCTTACGCACACACGCACTTACACACACACACAAACGCACATACACACACACACACAAACACACACACACACACACACACACACACACACACACACACACACACACACACACACACACACACACACACACACACACACACACACACACACACACACACACACACACACACACACACACACACACACACACGCACATACACGCACGCACATACACGCTCGCACGCACACACACACGCACACACACACACACACACACACACGCATGCACACACACACGCACATACACGCACGCACATACACGCTCGCACGCACACACACACACACACACACACACACACACACACACACACACACACACACACACACACACACACACACACACACACACACACACACACACTCACCACTCACACCACTCACATATTTACACACACACATGCACAAACACATATGCACCCATGAAGAAATGCACATACAATATGAGCGAACACATACACACTTAATGGTGGAGCCTTTGTGTTGAACCTTATAGGGGTCTAAGGAAAATGGAGAATGACTGGTGGCAAGACAGGGCTTGAGATAGCCAGGGCTTTGCTGACAGACACGATTCGCTTGGTTTTTATGATTCTATCAAAGCCATACAAGGTACCACTAAAAGGAAACGTTACACAAGTGAGATCGTCAGAGAGTGTTCTCCTGAAAGAAAAACAAAGAAATCCTCAACAAATGGGCTGAGAGCTTTGGTAGTCTTTAAGAAGAAAGGAAGAAAAAAGAAGAAGAAGAAGAAGAAGAAGAAGAAGAAGAAAAAAAGAAGAAAAAGAAGAAGAAGAAGAAGAAGAAGAAGAAGAAGAAGAAGAAGAAGAAGAAGAAAAAAGTCCCTAAAATCTTGAACCAACTACTAGAGCTACCTACGATCACAGTTCTCGGCACTCCACAAGAATTTGCAGACACTCCTGAGACACTCCTAGCCATAAATGGTCGAACGAACGACAAAAGTGCAGGTCCAGAGGGTTTGCCTTCCGAAATCTTAAAACAATGGCGGATATCTTCTTTATCAATGAATCCACCAAATGGTCCTAGCCGTAGTCAACAGAAACCGTCCCACAAGAATGGAAAGATGCTAACATAATTGCCATCTATAAGAAGGAAGGTAACAAATAGCTCTGTTGTAGTATCTCTGTTGGCCACTGCAGGGAAGGTTCATGCTCGCAAGACTGCCTAATCACATTGCAGAAAGTGACCTACCCGAGAGGCAATGTGGCTTCAGATAAGACAGAAGTACCACAGACGTGATTTTAATCATACGCCAAATTCAAGAGAAATCCCACGAGCAGAACTGTGATCTATACCTGGTCTTTATTGGCCTAACAAAAGCATTCGGCACATTAAACAGGGGGCTCCTCTGGAGTGTCCCTTCATAAGTTTGGTACCCCTCCCAAATTTCTCAGTATCCTCAAAAGCTTCTATGAGGGAATGAATGGCTGTGTACCAGCGGGAGGGCAAAAGTAATCAGAGACCTTCCCTTGCGAAATGGTAGTTAAGCAGGGCTGTGTTCTGGCACCTGTGGTATTCAACACGTTTCCCAATGCTGTCACAACCCTTAGCCACAACAAGTTCAATGACGACGACGGGGTGTGGATACAATTCCGCATAGATGGGAGTATCTTTAATCTACGTCTCCTAAGGCCCGCACCAAACTCACCACCACTCATCTCAGGGAGCTTCAGTACACTGACGACTGTGCCCTGCTGGCTCTCTCCGCAGAATCCCTACAACACCCATAGCCACAACAAGCTCAGTGATGACGATGGAGTGCGGATACAGTTCCGCTTAGATGGGAACCTCTTTAATCTTCGTCGCCCACAGGCCCGATTCAAACTTTCCACCATTCATCTCATGGAAGTGCAGTACGCTGACGAATGTGCGCTGCTGGCTCACTCATCAGAAGCCCTAAAACATACTACTTCAGTAGTCTCCGTAGTTTACCAATTCATAGGTCTACATGTCAATAGACAGAAGATAGAGATAATTGCACAACATAGGACAGCTCCAATTCCGCCTCCTGTTTTTCAAACCAGTTGGTGTACAGTTCAAGCAAGTCAAATAGTTCACCTAACATAGTAGCATAATAATACCAAAACGCATTGTAGACGATGAAATTCAGTCAAGAATCCACTTCACATCCGCATTGTTTGGCTGTCTACGTTCTCGGGTATTTGATAATGGAAATTTACGAACTAAAACCAAAATATCCGTCTACAGAGCCGTCTGCATCTCAATTCTACTCAACAGCTCAGATACCTAGACCAACTACAGACGGCATATAAAAGCTATGGAGGTATTCCACATTGTTTAAAAAAAAAAGTTATTAGTGGAGTTCTTCAGGGTTTTGTTCTTGGGCTACATAGATGCTATAGACCACGGGCTGAAATGTTTTGTCTCCAAATCTGCTGCTGATACAAAACTGTGCGGAATGACAAATTATCATTTAAACCAATTAGATATTCAGGAAGATTTCAGTAAAATACATCAATGATCTGAAGAATGTCTAATGAAATTTAACCGAAGTAAATATATGGTTATGCACATAGGTGAAAATGATAATAAGTACGATTACAAGCTATTTGGAAATTCATAAACAAAAGTAGTGAAAAGGATTTCGGCATAATCATCAGTAATGATTTCAAATCATCTAAGCAGTGTATATCCGCCTCAGAGAAAGCATATAATATTCTAGAACTGATTATGCAATCTTTTGAATTTAAAAATCCATCTGTCATTAATAAGCTATATAAATCGTTAGTTCGTCCAGAATTGGAATATGTTGTTTCCTAATGGTCACTGAATCTCATTAAAGATATTGATAGATTGGAAAAAGTAGAACGGGGAGCCACAAAATTGATTCCAAATACCAGAAATAAATCATACGAAAATCGATTAAAACATATGAATCTATTTCCTCTAAAAAAGTGTAGACTCAAGGGTGGTTTGATACAGGTCTTTAAGATTCTAAAGGGAACTGACAACGTCAAAAGCGACGAAATTTTCACTCTGAATGCGAGTCAGACAAGAAATAATGGATTCAAAGTGTCAGGAAGTAGAGTTAATTTTGAAGTGGGTAGAAACGACTTTGCCATCCGTGTAGTGAATGAATGGAATAAACTTCCTGCAGAGTTAGTACAATGTAGTACAGTTCGAAGTTTTAAGGTTCATTGATGTAAACATCTAAGCAAAATGTAAGCCTACCATTTATCTTATCTTATTTAATTTATTCATTTACTCATTATTTATTATAGGTTATTATTCATCAGTTTATTTATCATTATTTTTAATTAATCTGTTTATTATTGATCATTATCTACTTATTAATATTATCTATTTATTTTTTCCGCATTCGACATATTTATAGACCAACAGGTCTCCTGTCGACATACTCTTCCTTTGTTATCCTTTGTAAGAATCTTGGGCCTAACATGGCAAGAGAAAGTACCATACACTGAAATCTTGCATTGAAGCATCGCCAGTAAAGCGTCAGCTGCGATGGGCGGGTCACGTCATCCGCATACCTGAGAAGCGTCTTCCCTGACCAATATTTTATGGGCAACT
>NC_134790.1:20759639-20762139 GCF_046742065.1 Oratosquilla oratoria
CTTGGTATATGTATGTAAGTATTTATTTTTATTATTTATCCGTTTTAATGTTCAAAGCTTTCGGCGCCAAAGAGGCTTTCCTCGTCTGAATGAAATTGCCTGGCGACAGATTGAATAAATCACAAATATCGTAAAATGCAGTTAAAATGTTTTTCAGGATCTCTTACTCCTTGGCAATGGAGAACCTTTCATACAACATACATACATGCATGCATACATACATACATACATACATACATACATACATACATACATACATACATATATACATACATACATACATACATGCATATATACATAGATACATACATACATACACACATACATGCACATGCATATACACATGCATACATACATACATACATACATACATACATACATACATACATACATACATACATACATACATACATACATACATACATATACATGTACATATATATACACATGTACATGTGCATATACATATGCAAATACAAACACATATACATACCCATACATACGTACACACAGGAAACTTTGTCATTCAGTTTATATATTTCAAAAAATATTCTTATATGGCAAATCCTCTTTCATTTCCCAGCTCCCTTCATAATCCTTCCATTGGCGCAAACACCTTTGTGGGTGCGAGGGAAGGGAGGGTCATGAGCTTGTAAGCTTTCAGTACTGAAAGTATTTTAGGACATTTCTCAACGCCACATTATCGGAAGAAAGGTCCGATAATTATAGACCGCAATTCTGACCGAAAAAAAAAGAAGAAAAAAAGTGGAACATTGAATGAGCAATAATGAACATCGTTTCGGCGGTAAACAGCTGACAGATGATTACGTGTAGATGTAGCCATAGATGTAGAGATCTTTTCACAACTGATTCATTCGAGTGTTATCTGTAATCTAAGACTACAAGGATCGGAATAATTTAGGTTTTATAGATCACGACTTTCAAAAGGCTTATGAGTATATCTCATGCGTAGATCTTTAACCTCTGTATCATACGGTACTAGAAGAGGTTCACTAAGATGGACTAGAAAGTGATTGGAGAGTCGTATACGGAATGGTATTTTAGTGGTAGACCTTATAGGATGTTATGATTGGAGTTCCTGTTTTATTCTCGTGCCGCTTCCCAGTTCGAGTCCCGAGACCCAGTGTGAACTAGGACTGTCGTGAACCAACGCACTTCTAGTCAGGTGGGTAGGTGACCCAACATCGGCCCTTAAAAAAAAAAAAAAAAAAAAAAAAAATATATATATATATATATATATATATATATATATATATATATATATATATATATATATATATCCCGGTGTTTTTGTTTTTCACTTCCCATAGTGTGGGGGTGGAATGGTGAGTTAGGTGAGAGACTACATATTTGTAGAGAATAACATGATTACTCCTATTCATTGAATATTTGAAAATATTCTTATACCCACTAGCTCAAACGTCTAGATATATAACTGGCTATATTCTTGATGCAATTGACATATGTCAGCATATTCAAACACATAGTCTTTAAGCCAGAGAAAGCCAGTCATATTTAAGACTTATTGCGTGATCTTATGGTGGCTAAAATCCAATTCTTGTCAATAAGATATAAACATCGTTAGTCTAATAGAATTCTAGAGTTTGTTGATCTTGGATAGTGTTAAGCTTAAGAAACAGTGGCACTAGAAAAGGGAATTGAATGCAATTACTAAATATTGATTAATTATCACAGGCGAGGCACATGAAAATCATTCTCTCTCTCTCTCTCTCTCTCTCTCTCTCTCTCTCTCTCTCTCTCTCTCTCTCTCTCTCTCTCTCTCTCTCTCTCTCTCTCTCTCTCTCTCTCTCTCTCTCCTTCTCTCTCTTTCTCTCTTTCTCTCTCTACCAACCATCATCAACATATTTTTTATGTGATATCGGTATACAGTTTGAATACAAATCTTTCACTCAATCCCGTATATATTTCCATAACACGTGGTGAAGGTAAAATGACAAAAAGAAAAAGACCCCCAAGATTGAAAGTAATATTTACGATTTTCTTTTCTTTCGTTTTGTTTGTTGAACGCGGAAACTCCTTTCCTCGAGTCATTTTGTACTCTTAGCGCGCGCCCAGAAGCTTCACTTAACAACAGCAAAGCTGAAACTGCCTCTCTCCTAGTCATTCTTCCAACACACTCTTCCTTTCCCGCGTCTCACTTTCGCCTTTATCGTCCGTTCCAATACACACAAATCTTCGCATTTAAAGCTGTCATGATAAGTCTACGTCTATTTTTCATTGTCTCGAAAGTGGTGATTGTCGTATTTGTTCCTCAGTATATCGACGTTGATGAACGTTTCTAGCATATGTATTATTGACGTGTAATTTGTATGTGTGCATACATGTATGCATGTACGTATGTATGCATGCATTTTCGTATGTATGTATGTATGTATGTATGCATACATGTGCGTATGTATGTATGTATGTATGTATGTATGTATGTATGTATGTATGTATATGTATGTATGCATACATG
>NC_134790.1:20764639-20769639 GCF_046742065.1 Oratosquilla oratoria
TCTCCTTCTCCCCTCCTCCTACTCCTCCTCCTCCTCCTCCTCCTCCTCCTCCTCCTCCTCCTCCTCCTTCCTCTTCTTCTACTCCTCTCCTCATTTTCTTTCTCCTCCTCCTATTTCTTTTCCTCCCCCTCCTCTTCCTCATCTTCCTCCTCATTATCCTTGTCCTCCTCCTCCTCTTCCTCTTCTTCTTCCTCTTCACCTCTTCCTCCTCCTCCTCCTCTTTCTCTCCACCTCCTTTTCTTCCTCCTCCTCCTATTCCTCCTCCTTTACTTCCTCCTCCTATTCCTCCTTCTCCTTCTCCTCCTCCTCCTATTCATCCTCCTTCTCCTCCTTCCTTCACCTCCTCCTCCTCTTCCCCTCCTTCTCTTCCTCCTCCTCCTTCTCCTCCTCCTTCTCCTCCTCCTTCTCCTCCTCCTTATCCTTCTCCTTCTCCTCCTCCTTCTCCTCCTCTCCTTCTTCTGCTCCTCTCCTTTTCCTCCTCCTCCTCCATTTCCTCCCCTACTTTTACTTTTTTTTTCCAATGCCTTTGCTTGTCTTCCTTTCTAAATCTCCCTCCTCCTCCTCTTCCTACTCCTTCCCCTCCTTCTCCTCCTCCTCCTCCTCCTCCTACCTTTTCACTTTCTCTTTCTGTTTTTTCTCTTCTTCCTTTCATTTTTTAATCTCCCTCCTCCTTTTTTTGTCATCTTTTTCTTTTGCTGCTTTTCATCTCCTCATTCTTCCCTCGTACCTCTCTGTCCTCCCTAGAACTGAATAAAATGAATAGAGTAATCTAGCCTAGAGGTTTAAGGGGCCATTCACACGTTCAAACTGCTTGTCAAACAAGTGTTTGAAGTGATGTTTGACCGTGTGAATGGGATATTTGGTTGTCAAACATGTTTGACAAACGTGTTTGACAACCAAATATTCCATTCACACCTCAATCACCTGTTTGACAAATGCGGGTTTGACAAACCGTATGACCGTGTAAATGGCCCTTTAGGGGTTGAATCGACAAATGAGGAGACGGACGACAACGCCGAGACTTAAATGGGAATTGAGATGTTGGTCGTCCATTCCACTCTGTAGGAGTCCTCATTGGACACTCCATCTTCGGTCTTTCTTCTTTTTTTTTCAGTTTTTTTTTTCCTCCTTCAAGTATGAGGGAGAGAGAGGGAGAGAGATAAAGAGAGAGAGAAAGATAGTGAGTGAGTGGATGAGTGAGAAAGAGAGAGAGAGAGAGAGAGAGAGAGAGAGTGAGAGAGAAGATATATAGATAGGTAGATGGATAGATAGATAGATAGAGAGAGAGAGAGAGAGCGAAAGAGAGATAGAGAGAGAGATTGAGAAAGAGAAAGTTATTGAGTGACAGAGACAAAAAGAAAGAAAAAAGAAAGAAAGAAAAAAGGAAGAAGAAAAAAAAGTTGAAAGATGGCGGGAATAAGCGCCTTGGGGCGCCACAAAAGGGTGTCGGCGACAAAGACTTACGATGCATATTTTGCTTTTGATGAAAGGAGGCTGCGGCAGGAAGGCGATAAGAAGGCGGGTCTACCGAAGGCGAGCTGGCCCAGGGAGACCCTCAAAGGAAGATGCAAATGTGTCAGTAATCCTTAACAATCCTTCCCTACTGAGGGGAGGCTACCACGGAGTATGATGAAAGAACCTCCTGGAGAAAAAAAAACAAAAAAAAAAAAAAAAAAAAACATATATATATATATATATATATATATATATATATATATAAATATAAATATATATATATTATTGTTCTAAATAATAATAATTATAATAATGATGATGATCGTAGTAGTAATAATAATAACAATACATACATATATACATATACCAAGGCTTTTTCCCCCTTACCAGGGAGGTAGCCAAAAAGAAAAAGGCATAAAATCATTCTCACCCATTCCATCCCTGAATACACTCCACATCCCTCCACCCTCCCTCCCATCTGAGCACCTCCTGAATGACGGGTCATCCCTACACCTTGTCCACTGCCCTGGGTCGGAAGCAGTGTCGCAAGACACAGCACATCCACAGCAAGGCCGCTTCATTAGATCGGCGACCCCCCCTCCCCGTCCCCCCATTGCATAATGGGTGTAATAATAATAATAATATAATAATAATAACAACAACAACAACAACAATGATAAATAGTGAACAAGTAAATAATTTGATAGGTAAATAGATAATAAATTAATTAATAAACAAATAAATATATCGATAGATAGGTACTGTAGATAGATAAATAACTAGAAAAGTGCTATCTGGCACCTAAAGGGTTTTCCAGGTTCGAATACTCCCCAAAATTGATTCAAACAATTTATTGAATATTACCATCAACAACAATGATAAAAAAACAAAAACTGTCCAAAATACTTATAAAGATATTATCATTATTGAGTAGAATTGTTCTGAAACAAGTTAAAACTCTTCTCAAAATAGGATCTTTATTGAAGAAAATTATTAGTAAACAATTCAAAACATTAATTGAAACACTATCAGCAATAAACAGAATAATCCAGACGTTAAGTCACTACATAATCGAGGGGTAATTAGATTGTTTGGCATCCTCTAATTGGGCTGGGTTGAGGGATTTTGTAAGTTACCCTCCCAGTGATGACGTCACTGAGGATCCTTTCCAGCTGAGGGCAGGACATGTGTTGAAGAAGGATTATGTTCTATTGCACTGCCAGGTGAAGAGTGACAGGCCACCACACAAACACACACACACACACACACACACACACACACACACACACACACACACACACACACACACACACACACTCACTCACTCACTCACTCACTCACTCACTCACTCACTCACTCACTCACTCACTCACTGGATTGAAAGGAACTAAGACATCTTGGCCGATGCAGGAGTCTTGCTCAACCACAGTGGATTCTAGTCACGGTTAGAGATAGACATCGAGACTCCGATGTTACGCAAGGGATGAGCCTGACCCCAAGACGCAAGTCTGCTCACAAAAAAATGTGTACCCACGCACGTATACGCACACGCGCACGCTCACACATACAAGAAGGCATGGAAGCAAAGAAATATTCGTACGCGCGTATGCTGGTAGGCGCCAACGCTCACAAGCGTGCATTTACACACACGCTCGCACGCATTTACGCACACGCATGCACGCACACACATGCACGCATGCGCGCACGCACACACACACACGCACGCACACATACACACGCACGCACGCACACACACACACACACACACACACACACACACACACACACACACACACACACACACACACACACACACACACACACACACACACACACACACACACACACATTCACATACACATACACACATTTACACGCAGTCACACACATACACACACATTCACATACACACATTTACACACATTCACACACACACACACACACACACACACACACACACACACACACACACACACACACACACACACACACACACATATACATGGGAAGTCTGGGTCGTATGAAAGTGTAACGTGAATTGAGGAGGAGGAGGAGGAGGAAGAGGAGGAGGGAAAGGGAAAGAAGAGGAAGAAAATGAGAAGGAAATGAAAGAGGAGAGAGAAGGAAGAGTGGGGCGAGGTGGAAAATTAATAGGAAAGGAAGGGAACCAGATGGAGAGAGAGGAGAAGGAAGAAGAGGTGTGAGGAGGAGGAGGAGAAGAAGAAGAAGAAGAAGAAGAAGAAGAAGAAGAAGAAGAAGAAGAAGAAGAAGAAGAAGAAGAAGAAGAAGAAGAAGAAGAAGAAGAAAGAGGAGGAGGAGGAGGAGACTGAGACTGAGACTGATGCGAGAGTGTAGAGGAGGGTTGAAGGGCATATGATTTGTTGTAGATGAAGATGATGACATAAGCAGTGGATGTTGGATGAAATATGAGCGTGGAACGGGTTGGAAGGTAGACAAGGAAGATTGAATTCCCTTCTTTCCTTGTGACGACGTCGGGTGTATACTTCATTCTGGCTATCGAGGGACGATTGCATTCGTCTTAGGAGGGACTGAGAAACTGGGGACAGGGACTACGGGTGTTAATGAAATAAATTAATAGATAAATAGATGAATAAATTAGTATATAAATAGATAAATGCATAAAAAACAGACATGTTAAATAGAAAAACTGATAAATAGATAAGTAAGTTGATAGATAAAAAATAAATAGATGAATGAATAGATTACTAGATAAGTAAGTGAATGGATGAATGAATAGATAAGTAGATATATAGATAAACAAAAAAGAAATAGAAAATAAAAAACAATGAGGCTCATGACCTGTTTATTTGGGAAATACTTCTCGTTCTATAAAAAAAAAAAAAAAAAAAAAAAAACGAAAATGATGAGACTGGGAACGGAATGTCAAGGCCTGACCGAAGACGATGGAAAGGTCGAGGGGCATCGCGGTGGGGGCCCTCAAGGTCTCCGGCGGGAATAGTCGTCTTCTTCTCCTTCTCCTCCTCCTTCTTCGACTTCGACTTCTACTTTGTCTTTGACTTCTTCTTCTTTGACTTCTTTGACTTCTTTTTCTTTGACTTCTTTTCTTTGACTTCTACTTTGACTTCTTCTCCTTCTTCGCGTTCTTCTTCGCGTTCTTCTTCTTCTTCTTCGCGTTCTTCTTCTTCTTCTTCTTCTTCTTCGCGTTCTTCTTCTTCTTCTTCTTCTTCTTCTTCTTCTTCGCGTTCTTCTTCTTCTTCGCGTTCTTCTTCTTCGCGTTCTTCTTCTTCTTCTTCTTCTTCTTCTTCTTCTTCTTCTTCTTCTTCTTCTTCTTCTTCTTCTTCTTCTTCTTCTTCTTCTTCTTCTTCTTCTTCTTCTTCTTCTTCTTCTTCTTCTTCTTCTTCTTCGCGTTCTTCTTCTTCGCGTTCTTCTTCTTCTTCTTCTTCTTCTTCTTCTTCTTCTTCTTCTTCTTCTTCTTCTTCTTCTTCTTCTTCTTCTTCTTCTTCTTCTTCTTCTTCTTCTTCTTCTTCGCGTTCTTCTTCTTCTTCTTCTTCTTCTTCTTCGCG
>NC_134790.1:20777139-20792139 GCF_046742065.1 Oratosquilla oratoria
ATAAACATAAACATAAACATAAACATAAACATAAACATAAACATAAACATATACACACAAACACAAACATAAACATGAACATGACCACAGACACAAACACCTAGATAAAGATAAAGATAAAGATAAAGATAAAGATAAAGATGGAGATGGAGATAACTATAAATGTAAAGATAAAGATAAAAATAAAGATAAAGAAAAAGAAAAAGAAAAAGAAAAAGATAAAAAGAAAAAAGAAAAAGATAAAGATAAAGATAAAGATAAAGATAAAAAGCAGTATCAGCATCATGGAGAGCGGCAATATCAAGTGCCACTTATGGTCAAAAGTGGCGATGTCGCTTGAATTTACTGAAAACGTATAAACCTGCACTGACATAACGAACACGAAAAACCCTCTCGCTCTTCCCCTCGCTGGGGAAGAGGGATAGAAAGACAGGAAGAAAGAAAGGCTCGCTACATGGGGGACTGACATTATACAACATCCGCAAAGCGATGAGATGAGGATTCTCCTTTTTTTTTGCTTTCTCCTTTTTTTTTCTTTGTCTCCCATCAACTTGTGCGTTTTCCTCACAAAGTTAACGTGTGTTCCAAGTTGGAGCATTCCAGGGCCAAAGTTACCCCATGGACTAGCCATTAAGTAGTTTATATTGGGTCGAAAAGATTTTAACAGTGGCAACAAATTAAGTCTATGGAGGAATTTGGTTAAGTGTCATGATTCATGGAAGCTGGTGTGTTGAGGGGGAGGGGGTGGGGGATGGGGGATGGGGGATAAGGGGTGGGGGATGGGGGGGACTCGTGTGCCTCAGAAACGCCTCAAAGTCCTCTGCATGGACTAAAGTTGACTCCAAGTTCTGAAAGCAGGAGGAGAGGGAGAAGGAAGAGGAGGAGGAGGAAGCGAAGGAGGAGGAGGAGGAAGCGAAGGAGGAGGAGGAGGAGGAGGGGGAGGGAGAGGAGGAAGAAGAAGAGGAAGAGGAGGAGGAAGAGGAGGAGGAAGAGGAGGTCGGGCGTGCAAAAGTGAGGGTGGAGACAGGTGCTGGGCATGGTAGGGTTTGGAGTAAGATGAATAAAATTGTTTTTTAGGGAAGAAAGTCATGTCACACAATCACACTCACTCTCACACTCACCCTCACTCTCAACTTTACTCTCACCGTCACCCTCACCACCAACTTCATCCTCATCCCTTCTCAACCTCATCTTCACCCTGAGAGAGAAAGAGAGAGAGAGAGAGAGAGAGAATGTGTGTGTGTGTGTGTGTGTGTGTGTGTGTGTGTGTGTGTGTGTGTGTGTGTATGTGTGTGTGTGTGTGTGTGTGTGTGTGTGTTTACCTAGTTGTATTAACTTAGTTGTATCTTACGGGAAGGGGAGCTATGTTCGTGGTGTCCCGTCTGTGTATCTCGCAGTGTCTAGTTTGTGTCTAGTGTGCACGTGTGTATACGCTCGTTGTATACTAGATACAGGGGCCCTATGTACTCGTCTAAGTGAGGGTCAACGCAAAATCCCCTGTCCAATCGAACTTCGCCTGCAGTGGAGTGGAGGCAGCATCACGAACGGTGGATCCCTGTTCATCTAAGCTAACAGTATCTTCACTTAGAGGAACAGAAAGGATTAAGCCGAAGGGTCACCATCCACGGTACGATCTAGTCTTGAGGCCGCTGGACAGATCTGGTTGGATTCGACCCGATTGGATCGTGTATGTCCGTCGGACAAATCGAAGTCGGTACATACACGATCCAGCTTGATCGGGTCCGAACATATCTTCCTAGCGGTCTCAAGAAGAAGAAGAAGAAGAAGAAGAAGAAGAAGAAGAAGAAGAAGAAGAAGAAGAAGAAGAAGAAGGAGAAGGAGAAGGAGAAGGAGAAGGAGAAGGAGAAAACGAAGAAGTAGAAAACGAAGAAGAAGGAGAAAACGAAGAAGAAGGAGAAAACGAAGAATAATGAGAAAACGAAGAAGGAGAAAACGATGAAGAAGGAGAAAACGATAAAGAATGAGAAAACGAAGAAGAAGGAGAAAATGAAGAAGGAGAAAACGACGAAGAAGGAGAAAACGATGAAGAAGGAGAAAACGAAGAAGGAGAAAACGAAGAAGGAGAAAACGAAGACGAAGGAGAAAACGAAGACGAAGGAGAAAACGAAGACGAAGGAGAAAACGAGGAAGAAGGAGAAAACGAGGAAGAAGGAGAAAACGAGGAAGAAGAAGAAAACGAGGAAGAAGAAGAAAACGAAGAAGAAGAAGAAAACGAGGAAGAAGAAGAAAACGAGGAAGAAGAAAAAAAAGGAAGATGAGGTGGAGGTGGTGAGGAGCCCACATCAGGAGGCGCTGAGTAGCCGCGGTCGAAACCGTCACCTTTGCCCTATTAGGCGTTTTGGGGATTGTAATGGGACAAGCAATGGTCACTGCTGGGTATTGGAGAGGAGTGCGGGATTCGAACCCACAACTAAGTGAAAGCGAGAAGAGCACGCTTTTCATTACGCCGCATAGCACATACGTCGTCTTGGAATAATTTCTGTCTTCTCTCACTTTACCTCAACAACACGCTATCCCTTGCACGTTCGTGTATCTGAATCTTTCTAAATCTAGTTTCTCTCTTTTGCTGCTATTTCTCTCTCTCTCTCTCTCTCTCTCTCTCTCTCTCTCTCTCTCTCTCTCTCTCTCTCTCTCTCTCTCTCTCTCTCTCTCTCTCTCTCTCTCTCTCTCCTTTTTTTTTTTTTTTTTTTTAGGAGACTGAAATCACGTCCAGTCTCCAGGGCCATTGCCTTCTGTGCAAGTTCGCATCACTGGTTCTGAGGTGGAGGAAATAGATTAAAAAAATCTTAATTCAACTAAGAGTTCTTAAAAAAAAAAAAAAAAAGAGAGAAAAAAAAAATTGGGTCACGCTGCTCACCGAAAGACGCAGTGCTTGATGTCTTCTGTGGGCGGATCTGACTAGCTAATTTGATCTTTATTTTTTTTTTTTTTTTTTTTTTTGCTTTGAATTCTTACCGCATTTACAAAAAAATGGTCACTCCCATTTTTTTTTTTTAAATTTCGTGAAGTTTTGTTACCTTTCCTTTGGTTTATTTATTCGTTTATTTGTTTGTTCGCCCGTTTATTCACCTATTTATATAGGTAGATTACTATGATATTGGCTGCTTGCTACTTGGTATTCACTCTTTTTATTATATATATATATATATATATATATATATATATATATACATATATATATGTATATATATATATAAGTTTATATATATATATATATATATATATATATATATATATATATATATATATTCGTGAAAGGTTGGAGCCCAGGGAGCATTGGCAACTTCCCCCCAACCAGTTCATTGAATCCTATTGCGCAAACTAAAAGCCAAACATGGAAAAGGACACAGACACAGGGATGAAAAGACATTTTATTTGAGTATTCATTTATTTATTTATTCCTTCTCCTTTTATTTTTGTTTGGACATTTATTTTGTTAGTATTTACGATGTGCTTTTCTCTGTATATCTTTTTGTAATAGTTTTATTTTTCAAATTCTGTTGCTCTGTCCTTTTCCATGTTTTGGTTTTTATTTTGCGGAAAAGGTTTCAATGGATTGGTTGTGTGGTGATTTCGTCTTTCACTATTTGTTTTATTTATTTCTACCGTCTCCTTCCTTTTTATTTCTTTATTCTTTTTTTACAATGTGGGTTTTCTATGTGTTTATAGGCGGTTTATGTTTATGTGTATATTTTCTATGTGTTTCTACGTGTTTATTCCTTTTTATTTCTTTATTTTTTTTTTACAATGTGGGTTTTCTGTATTTATAGGCGGTTTATGCTTATGTATTTATTTTCTATATGTTTCTATGTGTTTCTATGTGTTTATTCCTTTTTATTTCTTTATTTTTTTACAAGGTGTGTTTTTTGTGTGTTTATAGGTGGTTTATGTTTATGTGTTTATTTTCTGTGTTTCTATGTGTTTCTATGTGTTTATTCCTTTTTATTTCTTTATTTTTTTACAATGTGTGTTTTTTGTGTGTTTATAGGTGGTTTATGTTTATGTGTTTATTTTCTGTGTTTCTATGTGTTTCTATGTGTTTATTCCTTTTTATTTCTTTATTTTTTTTTACAATGTGGGTTTTCTATGTATTTATAGGTGGTTTATGTTTATGTGTTTATTTTCTTTGTGTTTCTATGTGTTTATTCATGCGGACATTTTGTCCCCCTGTGTTAATCTATTTATTCATTTATATACTTTCGTTTATTCATTTTACTTTTGTTATAATTTTTGTCTTATTTTATTTTATTCTGGGTGTCAAGCTGCCATAAAACATTCTGACTGGATGGGTTTGTCACATAGGTTTTCATTCCAATTTTTTAGTCTTTTTTTTTCTGGTATTTCATTCTTATTTCTATTCGTGTGTTCTTGTGAATTGGTATCCAATCTGGGTATGAGTGTATTTTCTAGAGAGTAACGGTCAACTTGGGATACCTATTCCAGTGGAGCATACGTGCCTTTTATATAGAATTCCTTCGCTGATACTGTATTAGTGAAGACGAACCCTGGATAATTTTCCAAACGTAGGAATAAATTTCTAACGACGAATCCAGTGTTTGTTTTCTTCCGATATATATATATATATATATATATATATATATATATATATCTAATATATATATATATATATATGTATATATATATATATATATATGTATATATACATTATATGAATATGTATATATATATATGTGTGTGTGTATATATACATATATATATATATGTATGTATACATATATATATATATATATATATATATATTCACTATGAATTTATAGTAAACATTTACAAATGTGTTGTAACATACCAGTTTCCATATATATATATATATTTATATATATATACATATATATACATATATATATAATATATATATACGTATATATATATATATATATATATACGTATATATATATATATATATATATATATATATATATATATATAATTACAAACATATACATACAGTCCCTCATTGACACGCACGCAGAACAAAAGCGCATACACTGAAGCGGGTGTCGCGCGGAAAAAACCGAACTGAGACGAGGCGAGGGGGCGGAGAGGAAGAGAGGAGGAGGAGTAGTAGTAGGAGGAGGAGTGGAGTAGGAGTAGGAGTAGGAGGGAGCAGGGGTCACGTTAGGGTCTATTTGTGGTGCAGGACTCGGTTCGGAAGTGATGATTCGCACCCCATGTGGGATGAGAACGCATTCTTGCGGTCTGGGGAGACCCGTACTCCCCGCAAGTCAAGGCCAAAAGTTGCTGGATCATGAGCAACATATCCCCAGATTGGAGTGGAAAATCCCTGTTTTATGATTGTAGGTGATAAAAATCACATAAAAGCTTTTCATTATGAACATAAAACTACCAAAAAAAAGTAAAAAATTGAAAAGAATAAAGATAAAATAAGATGGAACACTTGAAGAAAATATTTCAAATCTAGAGACTTTTGAAGTCCCAACTTTGTCTATGAATACTGGGCGAAATTCCCAACTTTGGGTGAAAATTCCCTAGATGTGGGAATGCTCAGCACATAAGAAGTGTAGCTTTGCGAGACGAATGGGAAAAGAGTCGAAGTTGTATGTGGTCTTCTCCAGGAGACTAAAGAAGAACAGCAAAACATAAATGTCGGATACATGACGAAAGGCGGATTGAGAGCCTATACGACCTCAATGGCTTAAGGGACGTTGTCCAGGAGGCTAAAGAAGAACAGCAAAACATAAATGTCGGATACATGACGAAAGGCTGATTGAGAGGCTATGCGACCTCAATGGCTTAAAGGACGTTATCCAGGAGGCTAAAGAACAGTAAAACATAAATGTCGGATATATGACGAAAGGCGGATTGAGAGCCTATACGACCTCAATGACTTAAGGGACGTTATCCCTTCTCAGTCGTCCCAGATTTTCTTTTTATAACTTGGTATACATTAGTTTTTGCACATGAGAGGACCTTGACCATATATCGATCTGGTCGCCTCAGTATTCGAAGTCTCTCCTTCTTTCTCCCGATCTCGACATCGAGGGATCGATCGTCCAAACTTCGCTGCGGACGAAGTTTCCAGATAGACTACGAAAATGGCGTTTCCAGCAGCGATTCTTGTGAAAGACGAAAGTCGAAACCGGTCAAGTGAAGGCTCCCCATACATAAGAACATGAGAACATAAGAATGAAGGAGACTACAAGAGACCATAAGGCCTATACTAGGCAGTTCCATGTCCATTACCACATGTCATTCCCATCCATAAAGTTGTCTAACCTTTTCTTAAAATAACTGTTATTTTCAGCGCGCACTACATGTTTATTAAGTCTATTCCATTCGTTGGCCGTCCTATTAGTAAACCAGCTCTTGCATATTTCCTTCTCAATTCTAATTTTGCCCAATCTAAAACCATTACTGCGAGACTTACCCTGTTGTGTTAATAAGATGACCTTATTTGGGTCAACCTTGTCAAAGCCTTTGATCCACTTGAACACCTCTATTAGATTACCCCACGCTCTGCGTCTTTCCAGAGTGGAAGTTAAGGTGCCTAAGCTTCTCTTCGTAAGGTAAATTTGTAAAACCATGTATCATTTTGTTCATTCTCCTCTGTACTGATTCTAGTGAAATGATATCCATTCTATAGGATGGAGACCAAACCTGTAACGCATAGTCAAGGATAGGTCTAACTAACGCCAGATAGAGTTTGATAATTATAATTACCTCTGCACTTTTATTCGTAACCGTCTGTCGCGCTCAGTTTTCTCTGAAAAAGTTTTATCTAAGGTGTACCTGATTTCTGGGATGTGTGAACCTATATTTGACACGCTGCACTTTGAGATATTGATGTCCATTTACCATTTCACCGTACATGTAAACAATTTGCAGAATCTCGGCGTTTTCTCCTAACCTAATTGGGCGTCCTGTTTTAGTGTCGTCCGCCAACTTATTAACATCATTATTAATTCCATCCCGTACCTGTCTTTACATATTCTAATCAAACTCCAAAACTCCACATGAACCTGGGCATTGAATGAGATCATGCCGCCTTCTCGACGTTCGAAGTCACAAAACATCTGAAAGCGATGTGACGTCATATCGACTTCATTTGCATATTAAAGAAAAGTAAATGAACATTTTATATCTACATTAATTGAAATGAACTCTGTGCATAACTCAATACTCTCTCCGCTCGTCACTTTGTCATACTGTCTACCTGTCTATATGTCCGCCCGTCCATTTGTCCGTTATTATGCATCGTGACTGCTTGTCTACTCTGTGTGTCTGAAAAGAGACTCAAGATTGTTGAATATCAGGATGTCGGCTTTCTAATTACCAAAGCGCCATCCGGATTTACTTTCTTGTACCTATTGTGAACTAATGACTCCTGATGACTTTCGTGGTTTCTATCTCTCTCTCTCTCTCTCTTTCTCTCTCTCTCTCTCTCTCTCTCTCTCTCTCTCTCTCTCTCTCTCTCTCTCTCTCTCTCTCTCTCTCTCTCTCTCTCTCTCTCTCTCTCTCTCTCTCTCTCTCTCTCTCTCTCTCTCTCTCTCTCTCTCTCTCTCTCTCTCTCTCTCTCTCTCTCTCTCTCTCTCTCTCTCTCTCTCTCTCCTACTCTTCTCTTTCTCTCTCTGTCTTTATTTCTCTATCTTGCTTCTGTCCGTCTGTCTAAGTGCCTCTCTCTCTCTCTTCCTTCCTCCCTCCCTCCCCCCTCTCTCTCTCTCCCTTCCTCCCTCCCTCTCTCTCTCTCTCTCTCTCTCTCTCTCTCTCTCTCTCTCTCTCTCTCTCTCTCTCTCTCTCTCTCTCTCTCTCTCTCTCTCTCTCTCTCTCTCTTTATTTCTCTCTCTCTCTCTCTCTCTCTCTCTCTCTCTCTCTCTCTCTCTCTCTCTCTCTCTCTCTCTCTCTCTCTCTCTCTCTCTCTCTCTCTCTCTCTCTCTCTCTCTCACTCTCTCCATTTCTCTCTTTCAGTCTCTCTGGACCTACTTTTTTCCTGGATCTCTCTTCCCCCATTCCATCTTTCTCGTTCTTTCTTCACTTTCTCACACACTGGTCATCTGCCCCAGCAGTCCTTGAAGCGCATGATAGGGTTACAGCAGCAGCTACTCAGCATCTCTTGGCGTAGTCCCCCGTCACCTTCACCACCACCTTTCTCCTTCGAGACATCTACCCCCTCCACCTCGGCATTCCTCCCCCTTCTCGGCTCATGGATTGAATGTTGTGTGGGAAGGAATGCCATTGTTGTGTGTCACACTCCTCCGTCGTTGCCATCACTTCCGGTGAAGGGAGGAGGGAGGGAAGGGCGTGGCTGGGTGAGGGAGTGGGGGGTGGGCGTATGTGGGAGGAAGCGGGAATGAGGATGGGAGGAGGAGTATATGGGGACGGGGGCGGAATGATTAATCTTGCTAGGGTTTATTGTGTTGCAATTGGAAAGGGTTCCCGGGGTAACGGTAACGTCATGTCTCGGCAGGGCATTGTGTGTGTGTGCGTGTGTGTGTGTGTGTGTGTGTGTGTGTGTGTGTGTGTGTGTGTGTGTGTGTGTGTGTGTGTGTGTGTGTGTGTGTGTGTGTGTATGTATGCATGTATGTACGCATGCATGTATGTATGTATGCATGTATGCATATGTATATGTATGTGTGCATTATAAATATGCATATTTGTATGTATGTTTATATGTATGTATGCATGTATGTATGTGTGTGTGTACTTATTTATGTGTGTGTGTGTGTGTATATGTATGTATGTACGTATATACGTATGTATGTATGTACGTACATTTGTATGTATGTCGATGCAATAATTTTGTATAATTTCCCAAACGGTGGATACCTTGCTTGAGCAGCTGTACCTCCAATCCTCGTACAAATTGGATAATAATTGGCGCGTGCGCATATCTTTAAGTCTCCCATGACCGTCCGCGAACCTCTTGTGTCCCGGCCCCAGGGAGGGTTCTTTTCTCCCGACGTCCTCTCCTCTCCTCTGCGTCGCAGGGCTGCGGCCAGGTGAGCTCGCCATTGTCCCCCGGCGTTATTCCCCACCGAGGGGAAAAAAGTACCGACTTGTGACCGGGTGACCTCGCTCTCAGTGCGATGGGGAGAGGGAAGGAGGGGAACGGGGAAGGGAAAGGGGGAAGCGGAAGGGAAGGGGATGGGGAGGGAAATTGGGATTGTGAGTAGAAGGAGAGGGAAACTTTGAAGGGAAGGGGGACGGGAAGTGTGAGGAGGGAGGGAAAGTCTGAGGGAGAGGAAGAGTGTGGGCGGGAGGGGAGGGAGAGTATGAGGGGAAGTGTGAGGGAGGAGGAAAGGGGGGAGAGGAGAGGGGGAATTTGAGGAGGGGCGGCGTGTGGTATGAGGGGGAGGAGAAGGGGGAGGGGGTGCGCGGGGGGAAGGGGGAAGGGGAAAGAGGGTGGGGAGGAGGGGTAGGGGGGAGGGAGGAGGGAGGAGGGAGGAGGTCAGTTGATGATGTGGGTTATTCCCTTGACAGTATTCCATCTCCACCGTCACTCCTCTTGTCATTTTTCCTCTTTCATCTTCAACCCCATTTTCCATTTATATTTTATAATTACATTATATAAATATTAACATTCTATTTAATTCTAAGAGGCTATGTTAATGAAATTTGCTACTTCAGGTTTGATCTTGCAAGTGTAACAGAAACATATTTTAAATGAATTTCCAGCAAATCGATATTTAATTGAATTCATCTTGAATGTCTTCTTCGAGTGTTTTGTTATATCATTTTCTCTGGGAAAATGTAGACACAAGGAATTCTAGTTTGACTCAAATTCTAAAAAGGGAATTTTGAAGGATGGAATTAACATTTCTTAGCCTTTTGGAATCTTTGTGAATGTTACCCCTCACTTAGTCTGTTCCCCCTTCTCTCTCTTTCTCTTTCTCTCTCTCTCTCTCTCTCTCTCTCTCTCTCTCTCTCTCTCTCTCTCTCTCTCTCTCTCTCTCTCTCTCTCTCTCTCTCTCTCTCTCTCTATTTCTATCTCTCTCTCTATTTCTCTCTCTCTCTCTCTCTCTCTCTAATACCTGTCCAAATATTCATTAGATTACAAATCTACTTTTACCTTTCTGTCTGTTTGCTTACCTCTACTTGCTTCTCTGTTTCTGGTGCCCTTTCCCTTCGATGGTTGCCGCGTCCGTCATAGGCTGGGGCACATTTCCTGCAAATCGGGGTCCACCTCTCACGCGTCAGTCCGACTTTGCGCGCGCGCGTGCGCTTTGTTTACTTGCTCGCTCCGAGATCATGTTGACTTTGTTGACTTTCCGGTGACGCCACCCCCACCCCCTCTCCCCTCCCCCTCCCCCTCGTCTCCACCTTTTGTTTTTGTTGGCGTAGTCCTCCGTCCTACCTGTTGCTGAAGCCATTTGTAGGAGTCTCGCTGGGTTGGCAGTGTTTATTGGTGCTCATGTGATGGCTAATGAGGAGGAGGAGGAAGAAGAAGAGGAGTAAGAGGAAGAAGAAGAGGAGTAAGAGGAAGAAGAAGAGGAATAAGAGGAAGAAGGAGAGAAGTAAGGGGAAGAAGAAGAGGAGAAAGAGGAAGAAGAGAAGTAAGAGGAAGAAGAGGAGAAGTAAGAGGAAGAAGAGGAGGAGTTAGAGGAGAAAGGGGAGGAGTAACGGGAAGAGGAGGAGCGAGAGGAAGAAGAGGAGGCGGAGGAGGTGGATGAGGATGAAAAGCAAGAGGAAAAGAGGAAAGTAAATAAATATATAAAACAAATGTTTTATGCGATTTTGTAAATAAGCGAAATAGATAAATGAAATGAACATATGAAAATAAATTATTAAGTAAATAGATGAAATTGATAAATGGAATGAATAGACAAATAAATCAGTAGATAAATGGATAAAAGTAGATGTAGTAGTTTGTTCATTTTTACTTTATATAAAAGAAATAATAAGAAACAAAAGTTATGTTGAAAAAATGGACCCGTGAAAATAGAAAATTTTGAGGAAAGATAACTAAACATAATAATAAAAAAAGATATATTACGCATTCGGCAGAGTAGATAGATCCTATGGGAATGAAAGTATATGAATGTATGTATATGTATATATATATGTATATATATATATATATATATATATATATATATGTATATTATATTATATATAAATATATATATATATATATATATATATATATATATAACGTAGAAACCACTGTTGGAGTAGAAAAGACTGGAAACGGGGAATCTATATATTTCGATTGCAAACTGCAATCCTCTTCAGTCTTTTCTACTCCAACAGTGGTTTCTACGTTATTGACAAATGTGTGATTACATTTTTCACCTGTAATATATATATATGTATATATATATATATATATATATATATATATATGCATATATGCATATATACACACATATATATATATATATATATATATATATATATATATATATATAGATATATATAGGGAGAGAGAGAAAAAAAGGTAAAAGGTGCAGATAGAGAGATGACTGCGAAAGAGACGGCAGTAAGAGGAAGATTGGCAGAGTATTTTAGGGAGTTGCTAAATGCGTAGGAGGATAGGGAGGGAAAGGTAGTTGCAGTGGGAAGCGCTAAGAAAATGAGAATGATAAGGTAGGAAAATGGAGGAGAAATAAGGAAAGACGAAATGAAGGCAGTTGTTAAGATGATGAGAGCAAGTAAGGCACCTGGGTTGGATTCGTGTCATGCAGAATGTCTAAAAAAAGGAAGTACAATGATGGTGGACTAGCTGGTGAGATTATTTAATGTTTGTTTAAGAGAGGGTAGAGTGTTGGAGGACTGAAGGAGTGCCTATATAGTTCCACTTTACAAAAGAAAATGGGACAATTGTGAGTGTAGTAGTTTCAGAAGGATCATTTTCTTAAGTATAATTGGGAAGGCTTATGAGAGGGTCTTGATTGAGAAGATTAGGAGAGGAACAGAGGGAGTAATTGGTGAGGAACAGTGTAGGTTTAGGACAGGAAGGGTTCGCGTGGATCAGATTTTTGGGGAAAGATAAATACGTGAGAAAGCTTTAGGAAAAGGTAAGAGTATTTTTTTGGTCTTTATGGATCTGGAAAAAAGTTTATGACAGGGTAGACAGGAAGGCACTGTGTGAGGTATTGCAGATATATGGGATAGGGTGGAAAGTTGAGAACAGTCAAGAGTTTTTACGAGAGTAGTAGAGCTTGTGTTAGAATCAGAAATGGAGAGAGTGGTTCGAAGTAAAGGTGGGAATTCGCCAGGGATGTGTTATGTCGTGTTGGCTGTTCAATTTATACGTGGATGGGGTGGTGCGAGAGGTAAATGCAAGAGTAATGGGTCGGGGATTGGTGATAGTTAAAGAAAATAGAGAAAAGTGGGAGATAAGCCAGTTGTTGTTTGCTGACGACACTGCGCTTCTAGCAGCATCAGAGGGATTGAGGAAGTAAGTGACAGAGTTTGGGAAGGTGTGCGAAAGAAGGAAATTGAAGATAAATGTGGGCAAAAGTAAGGTGATGAGATATACTAGGGGAGAGAGTGGCAGTAGACTGGAAGTGAATATTAAGGAAGAGAAACTGGAGGAATTCTTTTTTTTTTTTTTTTTTTAGATGGGTGCGAATGTGGCGGGAAAGGGAGGAATGGAGGTGGAGGTAGAATGTAGATTGAGAGAAGCAAGTAAATACGTTGGGCGATTAAAAAGTGTAATGAGAAAAAGACATTTGGGGATGGATGGTAAGAGGAGATTGCATGAAGGAGTGACTGTGCCGACAGCACTTTATGGGGCAGAAACATGGAACATAAGAGGGGAAGAGAGAAGGAGTTTGAATGTGCTTGAGATCAGGTGCCTCGGAAGTGTGATAGGGGTTACTAGGCTAGATAAAATGAGAAATGAGGAGGTGTGGAAGGCAGAGGTAGAGGGAGTGAACATGAGGGGGCGACCAAGGATGAGATGGATTGATGGGGTAAAAGGAGGATTGGGAAAGAGGGGAATGTCTGTTGAGGAAGTACCGGAGAAGACAGAAGATAGGGGTGAATGGAGAATGGTTGTTTATGGATGATGCTGTGATGCATGAAATGGAGTTGGTGGGTGATAGGGGTTGAGGGAGTGTGTAAAAAAACAAACTGACGCAGACCAAAGGGATTACTCACAGTCTTCTCCATTTCTGCATGAGGGTACAGAGAGGGGGTCGCCGATTTGATAAAGCGGCCTTAGTGTGGATGTGTTATGTCTTACGACACTGCTTCTGACCCAGGGCAGTGGACGAGATGCAGGTAAGACCCGTCATCCGGGAGTCCCCAAGATAAGAGAAAGTGAAGAGGATGGATGGGAGTGGAGTATATGGGGATGGAATGGGTGGGAGTAGTTTTTATGCCTTTTTTTTTTTTTGTTACCTCTCTTATAAGAGGGAAAAAGCCTTTGGTATATGTATGTATGTATATTTATATATATGCATATATATATATATATATGTATATGTATATATATATATATATATGTATATATATATATATATATATATATATATATGTGTGTGTGTGTGTGTGTGTGTGTGTGTGTGTGTGTGTGTGTGTGTGTGTGTGTGTGTGTGTGTGTGTGTGAGAGAGAGAGAGAGAGAGAGAGAGAGAAAGATAGAGAGAGCAAATGTGCTGATATGTTTTTTGCGCGCCAGAGAAATGATGACAACGTCTGCAGTTCCTGTGGCTGATAGATTTTGGAATTCTAATCTCAGGTTCTTCTTCTTTGGGCTTTTGCTCCAAAACTAACCATTTCCTCTTCTTTCGCAAGAATTTCCGTTTTCTCTCGTCTTCTTTCTCCAGCAACGTAAACAAACACACGCACGCACAAATACATCGATGGTGGTCCTTCCTCCTCCCTCCTCCCTCCTCCCTCCTCCCTCCTCCCTCCTCCCTCCTCCCTCCTCCCTCCTCCCTCCTCCCTCCTCCCTCCTTCCTCCTTCCTCCCTCCTCCCTCCTTCCTCCTCCCTCCTCCCTCCTCCCTCCTCCCTCCTCCCTCCTCCCTGCTCCCTCCTCCCTCCTCCCTGTTCCCTCCTCCCTCCTCACTCCTCACTCCTCTTCTCCCTCCTCCCCTCCTCCTTCCTCCTTCCTCTCTCCTCCCTCCTTCCTTCTCCCTCCTCCCTCCACCCTCTTCCCTCCTCCCTCCTCCCTTCTCCCTCCCTCCTCCCTCCTCCTCCCTCCTGCCTTGTAAGACGAAGGGCAAAATCAAAGTTAGCAAAATCTCTCGGCGCGTAGAGAGGAGGAGGAGGAGGAGGAGGTGGGGTTAATGAGTGACGTCATGTCGCTTTCATCGAATTTTTCATCTGATGTGGGAAAGTTTAATGCACAAATCTAAAGAGAGGGTGCAACCTTATGAGTGATATCACAGGAAGTCTGAGGGCTGCGAGACGTCATCTCGAGGTTGACAATACGTCTGGCATATCTGAAAAAAAAAAAAAATATATATATATATATATATATATAAATGGATTAAAGAAACGTGTTAATTAGTTCAGAAACTGAAATTTGGCGTCGGATGAAGAGAAAGAAAAAAAAAAATTTGGAGACACCATTAGCAGACGATCAGAATTTCTGTTTGCTGTGTTACGATCATTGGAAAAAAAATGACGTCATTGATGGTGTTGATGGTGTTGTTGGTGTGCGACATGATGGTGAAGCTTCTTACTCAGAGACGCAAGCTGGCATATACAAATACTTCCTTTTCGATAGCAATGGTGAGCCACGGAGATGAATGAAATCCTCTGGCCGCAGGCAGAATAGAAAATGGAAAATGGACACCTGATAAGAAATGGGCACGATGTAGCTTCTTCTGCCTTCCACAAGATCCAGTGATAATGTCATTCTTTAAGACTTCGAGGTCTCGAGCAAGACTAGGAGCATGAGTAGCAAACAGCAATAGTAACAACAATAATAACATCAATAGGAACAATAACAGAAACGGCTATAACCGCAACATCAACAACAACAATAACAACATAAAAAACAACAGCAGTAGAGACAACAACGAGAACAGCAGTAATAACAGCAAGACCA
>NC_134790.1:20797139-20799639 GCF_046742065.1 Oratosquilla oratoria
TCCGCCCCCCCCTCCCCCGAGTCCCACGCACACTGAAACGTGAAACCCTAAGGACAGAGCGTTCTCCAGGACCGGCCCTGTGCGTCTGTAAGAGCCTGTGTAGCCTTCAAGGACGGCAGATTTACGATGTGCCTTTGGTACAAGGGCTCTCGGAAGAGACGCCGTAGTAGCCATTAAGAAACCAGGCGCGCGTGAAATACTTCAGAAGCTGAGTTGAGAGAAGAACGAAGAGTTTCTGGGGGGTGGGGGGGAGGTGTCGATGGCCATTCATCAAGACGACAGCACGGGCAGAGATGATGATGATGATGAGGAGGAGGATTGTGGTGGTGATACTGTGGTGGTAGTGGTCATGATGGTGATTGTGGTGATAATAGTGATCATGATGGTCATGATATGATGGCAACAGTGATTATGAGGAGTTGATGGTGGTAGTGATGATGATGATGATGATGATGATGATGATGATGATGATGATGATGATGATGATGATGATGATGATGATGATGATGATGATGATGATGATGATGATGATGATGATGATGATGATGATGATGATGGTGGTGATTGTGATGGTGATGAAGACGACGACGATGACTATAACGACCATGGTGATGACAGTGATGACCATGGCAATACTGATGACAACTGTATCTGTGGTGGTAATGATGATGATGATGATGATGATGATGATGATGATGATGATGATGATGATGATGATGATGATGATGATGATGATGATGATGATGATGATGATGATGATGATGATGATGAGAAGAAAGAGAGACGTGAAGTGGAAAGACCCTCCAGGAAAGAGAGAGAGAGAGAGAGAGAGAGAGAGAGAGAGAGAGAGAGAGAGAGAGAGAGAGAGAGAGAGAGAGAGAGAGAGAGAGAGAGAGAGAGAGAGAGAGAGAGAGAGAGAGAGAGAGAGAGAGAGAGAGAGAGAGAGAGCGAGAGAGAGAAACTAAAGAAGAGAAATTCGATGTGAAGAACCACCAAATCCAGTGGGAGGAGAGCATTAACATTAAAGCGAGGAATGTAGTCGTTAGTTTTATCCACCCTCTCATTATCCATTCTCCTGGACACACGATGGATGAATATTAGATGGGTGGCAGCGTTGGGGTGAGGAAGAGGGTGGAAATGGCCTCGTCCAATACTTTGGGACAAGGCTGAGTATAACAAAGGTATCTGTATGAATGTATGCATGTATGTATGTATGCATGCATGTAAATATGCATGCATTTAAATATATATGCATGTATGTGTGCATGCATGTATGCCCGTGGCGGAGCACCCCGCGGACGGGCTAAGTATGTATGTATGTATGTATGTGTATTTGTATGCATGTATGTATATCTGTTTATGTATTCACGTATGTATACATGTATGTACATAATGTGTGTATGTATGTATGTATGTATGTATATTTGTACGTATGTATGCATGCATGTATGTATATATATATGTGTATGAATGTATATATATGTATGTATGTATATATATATATGTATTTATGTATGTGTGAATGCATGTATGTATGCACGTATGTACATATGTATGTATGTATACGTATGTATGTATACTATATGTATGTATGTATGTGTGTATGTATTCATGTATGCATATATGTCTGTACGTATGAATGTATATATGTATGTATGTATGTGTCTGTAAATGCGTGCTTATATATTTGAGTGATTATATGTTTGTATTTGGATATGTTTCCATGCATGCATATGTGTGTATATTTGCGTGTGCGTATGTGTCTGTGTGCAAGTATACTGTATGTCTATGTGATATTGCGTATATGCTCGTATTTGTGCTGTGTATGTCTGCTTGCCCGCGTGTCTGTATGCATTTGTGTAATCTTATGTGTTTATGTATGTATATATGTCTGTATATATATATATATGTAGCATCCTCAGGTTTGTGAGCTTTTGTATGTTTCCGAAAACAGTATTGAAGAACTGATAGAAAACCTTCCTGGGCTCCCTGCCTCTCCTCCTTCTCCCCCTCTCCCCCCTATCCCCCTCTCCCCCTCTCCCCCTCTCCCTCTCTTCCCCTCTCCCCCTCTCTCCTTACCACTCTCCCCCTCCCCTCTCCCCTTCTCCTTCTCCCTCTCCCCTTCTCCTTCTCCCTCTCCCCCTCTCCCCCTCCCCCTCTCTTCCCCTCTCCCCCTCTCCCTCTCTTCCCCTCTCCCCCTCTCCCCTTACCACTCTCCCCCTCCCCTCTCCCCTTCTCCTTCTCCCTCTCCCCCTCTCCCTCTCTTCCCCTCTCCCCCTCTCCCCTTACCACTCTCCCCCTCCCCTCTCCCCTTACTACTCTCCCCCTCCCCTCTCCCCTTCTCCTTCTCCCTCTCCCCCTCTCCCCCGTTCCCCACTCTCCTCCTTCTCCCCATCCCTCCCTCCTCTTCCTCCCAACTTCCCCTTCACTCTCACTAGCAACACAGACGAAGAAACCACGTCCATCATTCGTTTCCGTTTTCTGTGTTGATTTTGTTCCA
>NC_134790.1:20804639-20812139 GCF_046742065.1 Oratosquilla oratoria
TTTTGCAGTCACACTTCGCAAAAAAAATAATCTGCACATGGTGACCCGCGAAACATAGAGTCTCAGAGGCTGGGGAGGGAGAAGGGATGAAGGGATGGAGGGAGGGAGGGAGGGAGGGAGGGTAATGCCGCAAAGACGAATGAAATCTGTTGTCGCCAGGCAGAGTGGAAGGGAAAAGTATCATCGGGTAAAGAAGTTTAAAGAAAGGCTATGGATCTAGGAAAAGACAGAATACATTTTAGTACACATCCATAAATATATATGCTTTAAGTATACATGTACGTATACGTACGGTATATATGTATTATAGGTATATGTGTTTGAATATGTGTATGTGAATATGTACATGTATATATGTATATGTGTATGTGTATGTGTATGTGTATATGTGTATGTGTATATGTATATGTATATGTATATGAATATGAATATAAATATGAATATGAATATGCATATGTAAATGTATCTGTGTGGTTCCCACCAGAGGTCTTGTATTTTTTTCTGAGTATGACAATGCCCACGACTCCGTCCAAATTTTATGGTAATGATGCAGTTTCATTAACAGACAAAAATCCTTATTATAACAATAAATGTCCAGTTAACACTCCCAAAAGGCTTAAGAAAGCGAATTACGTTTGCGTAGTTACGCTCTGAAGGAGACCAACTTTTGCTCGCGATTGTACATTTAATCCAGTCGGGTCGACCTGACCCGACCCAAGCCGACCCGCCTCGACCCAAGCGGACTGTCGCACTATCTAGAGCCTAGTAACTCTCTAGTTAATGAACGTGAGGGTATAGTCTTTCGCAATGGAGGTCTGGGTCTACATAATTAACTTTCAAAGTAATGTTAGAAGTATAGAAAATAATTTCTAATTAAGATTTTGAAAGTCTCTTATACATAAGATAAAGTTAATTCTACCTCTACTGGAAGGATTGTAGTGTTGGAAGAAGGTCTTCTGTCAATCTAAAAGATAAAATACAAATAAATAAAACAAAAAATAGCATAAATAAACAAATGAATAGGTAAGGCAAGTGAATAGATAAATGAATAAATAGATAAACGAATAATTAAACAAACAAACAAAATCGGTAATAACTGTTGCTATCATAATAAGTATCCTAAATATCTTTTACTATATTGTGTTTCATACATTATGAACATTACATATCCCCCGTTACTGCAGACCAGATGAAGATATATCATACGTGACTTCATGACAATGGATTTTTTTTAGTAAAAGAAATTAAGAAAAAGAGAAAAAGAAAGAAGGAAAGAACAGTTGAGAGAAAATCAAATTAAACCTGCAAAGAATTCCAACTAGTGGAACTGGTCAAGAAAAGAAATATATTAGAGCCGAAAAAAATGGACGATAATATCAAGCAAGAAGAAGACAGAGTGTGCTAGGAGGACCGATAATGGTTTCCCAATAGTTTCAGAAAACCATGAAAGAAGTAGGTTCTTCGTTTAATAGAAAGGAAAATAGTTGTGCAAAAAACTCATTAAAAACGTGAACTCTGATAGTGAACCAGACAATAGGTCAACTCAATCCAACTCAATCTACATAAAAAAATATATGGTGATGTTAGGTTAAGAGTGTACTTATTTTCTTTTATTCTCTTTTCAAATTCTAAGTCCTTTTTTAACTTTTCTTTCTCCCTTTGACCTTGATGACTGTGACTAAGGCCATATTAAGGGCAAGTTCAGTTAGCTGAATAGAATCACCTGGCGACAGCCAGAATTTGATATAACGACGACGACGACCACCTCCCCTGTGGTTAAGATACTGTCATAACCTTTCGAGTCTAATGACGTAAAGGAGACTTTGCTGAATTCATAGACAAGCCGCAACGGCGGCGCCGGACAGTATAACCAAAGACTATAAAAGAAAGACAGGAAGGGTTCGTAAGGTGTTTAGCAAAAATATGTAGCCAGAATTAATGCCAAATACCGCTAGACTATTGGGGTTTTAACGCCATCTATTGAGCGGTTGAAAAATTAAAATCGAAGCGATAGCTATTGTTGCCATTTTATTGTATTTTATATATTTTTAGAATTATATATTGATTGATATTTTCGCCCTTGTATATGATTATTATTTTAGTTCAATACTTTTTTTTTTACTTCATTTGTAACCATTACTGTGCAAATAGTATTTGCTTTCACATACTTGACATTTGACAATATCTCGTATATATGATATCTTTCATACCTCTGAATTTTTCATAAAATATAAAGAAAAAATTATAATATATACACACACACATATATATATATACATACGCACACACACACATAATATATATATATATATCTTATTTGATTTATATACATATGAATTTCTTTATCATTTGTCTTCATGGGTATTATATGTGGTAATATGGGCAAATGAAAGCTTAGGTTTTATTTCATAATTTTATTAATTCCAAAGAACACCTACCAGAACAATTTCTATTCTTATCACATTATCACATTTATGCCAAGAGTGTGAAGCAGGTCTATAAAACATCTATATAACTGTGGACTCAATTGTGGTACTAATATCTGTTGTTGCAATTTGACATATGTTGCTTACTTTTTATGATTTACAGGTCTTATAGAATTATGCAATGCTAATAAATGGTCGGTACTAACCAAAGTTCTCATCCAATGAACTTGGCAAGATTTCCATTTCAATTTGCTGGTGATGCAAAGTACTTGCAAAGTACTTGCAGTATCCAAGTGCTGGTCAACATCTGTAAAATAATATATGTGATGTTTTGTAGTTATAAACAGATAATGTATGTAAGGTATCTATGCTCAGAATTTAGTTTGTAATTTCAAGTTGAAATATGTTTTGTGCAAATACAAAAATTAGCTAATGGCAATGAAAGAATATTCTAAATAATGTTAAACTTTAAAGTAATACAGAAATATATAATATATAGAGACAACTAATGTTTTGTTTCAAATGCAATGTGCTAATAAAATAAAGTCATTTCAATTAATCTTAGAACTGTACTATACTATTTACACATTGATCAAGCACTTACCTGCATCCATACTGGTTATTTCTGGCTCATATGGGTGTGCTGGATCTCATAGATAATATAACGCATAATGAAAATCATTACTTCTTACCAAACAATGTTAATTATTGTAATCTTATGATAATGTATATATAAAACTGCATTGACTCACTCAGCAGGCAAATTTTGATCTGGGTATGCATTGGGGCACAAACGGGTTGATGATGCATATTGCCGTTGAGAAAAATTATGGCTACATATCCTTTGACTTTTATTTGTGTAGGTGTTTTCTTCCTTAATGTCGATATACCGGTTACTTGTATCCACTTTGAACATCTATCAAAAAAGAAGAGAATGTTGATTTACAATTTTACTTAATGAATAAAATGACACTTATATGTCTATAATACTTAATGTTGGCAGTACAATATACACTTACCTTTGTGGTTCTTTAGGAAACCGATGGTACATGAACTCAGGATGAGAACTTTTGGACCGTTTGAACCAACCATGTGTTCCAAGTGACATATGGCTGAAATGTAAACATGCAGACGATCCAAAAAGCCCGCTAATTCTTTCCGAATAAAGCACAGCGATCTCTAGCGTTGGTTGAAGTAACTAAACTCATGAGTAATCAGTTAGGCTATTTACACCTTTTTCGTGCCTTCCAGTCTTTCGTATATAGTCTTTGGTATAACACCAGCCTAAAGCCCCGGTCACCCATACACGACTCGAGTGAGTTCGTTTGAGTAGAAACGACTTCGTTCACATTTTTTTTTCTTCTATTTTTCGAATCTCCAAATGTCATATTACCTTTGCGTCATATAATGAGAAGCTGAATGATGAATTAAGAGAAGTTAAACCTATACGGATATTAGACACATTGTTAAATTGTTCTCCGTGGAGCCTAGAACACAGTAAGCGAAATCGCCCTACAACGTATCAAACTCACAACATTTGACGGGACCCCTAATAGCACTACTGGGACTTTACTCTTCTCCTTTTTTCACTTATGTATATCTTTCCTCAGTGCTCATCACTGCGAATGTCTTGTTAATGTGTGAAATGGCACTGCAGGCACTGTTCAGTGTCATTCTAGATACGTCACAGGGAAAGTGTTACGTCTCTTGGGGTTAAATGTTGACGTGTTTAGCTTAATTTGGTCTCTGGCCTTGGGATTTGCCTCCTCTGTCTGGGCGCTGGAGAGGATTCCCCTTGCTAAATCGATCCCATACAATATTCCTGCGCTGTCCAGAGATGCTGGTGAATCTCCAGTTTCGAAACTGTATATTCAGTTATCTATTCTATTTATTTGTTTATTCACTTGTTTTTTTATTTATCTATTTATTTACTTGTTTATTGATTTGTTAATTAATCAATATACTAATCTATTCATTTATCTATTTATTCATTTATTTATTTGTCTATTCTATTTACTTGCTTATCAATCTATTTGTTTATTTATTTATTTATTTGTTTATTTGTTTTATTTATGTATTTCCTATTTACTTATTCATATATCTATTTGTTTATTTATTTCCTTTATTAACTTATTTATTTATTTATTCATATATCTATATGTTTATTTATTCATTTGTACATTTATTGGTCTATCTATTTATTTATCTATCAATTTTTTATGTATCTATTCATCTATCTCTTTATTTATTTATTTACTTATTTTTGATAAGAAATACACCGATGACCTATGGGTCCTGGTGGTTAACCCATTAAACTCCGATGACAAGATTGTTGTCATTTGGTCAAAAAAAAAAAAAAAAAAAAAAAAAATCATAAAACACCAAAATGTTTGATCAAACATTTTGGTGTTTTATGATTTTTTGTTTTATTTGACCAAATGACAAGAATCTTGTCATCGGAGTTTAATGGGTTAAGATATGTCTGATTTTGTTTTGTTTCTCAAAGCGGATTCATCCCCACTTTATTTGCATCTTTTTTTTAAATGCCTATTCACTTTCCCCTTCTGCGACTAAAACGGTGAAAGAAGATTGGGTCCTGATTGGACAGGTTTAGGTTTAAGAAAGAAATAGGCAAGAATTGGTTTACCAACAGAGCGGTCAACAAATGGAATAGATTCAGTAACCACGTAGTGAACTCTGAAACAATTGGTTGTTACAAAGGATTACGAAGGATTACAAAGGGAGAGCATGCCGACAGAAGACCTTTTGGTCCATAACTACTTCGGGGGCGGAAAAAATGTGTATGTATATAAAATAAAATAAATTTAACTAATAAATAACTCAATAAAATAGATAAATAGATAATGATAAATAATGAACAGAGGAATAATGATAAATCATGATAAATAATTGATAAATAGATAATAAGTGAATAGATAATAATGAATAGATAGATGAAAAAATAAGGCAGGCATTACAGCATATTGCTTAGGTGTTTATCTAAATGAATCTTAAAACTTCGAAATATAGGCTACTACATTGACTGCCTCTGCAGGAAGTTTATTCCATTCATTTGCTACACGGTTGGCGAAGTTGTTTCTACCCACTTCCAAACTAGATTTATTTCCTGACAGTTTGAGACCATTATTTCTTGTCTGATTTGCATTCAGTAACAAAATTTCGTCACTTTTGATGCTGTCAATTCCGTTTTAGAATCTTAAAGACTTGTATCAAATCATCTTTGAGTCTACGCTTTTTAAAGGAAAATAGATCCTTTTTTTAATCGATTTTCGTATGATTTATTTCTGATATTTGGAATTAGTTTTGTGGATCGCCGTTGTACTTTTCCAATCTGTCAATGTCTTGAGATTTGGTGACCATACAGAAATAACATATTATTAATGTGGATAAACTAATGATCTATATAGCTTGTTAATGACATGGACTTTTAAAATCAAGATGGCGCAGTCAGTCCTAAAACCTTATTTGTTTTCCCTGAGGTGGAAATACAATTTCTAGATGATTTGAGATCATTACTGATAATTACGCCGAGGTCCTTTTCACTATCCAATTTTGTTAATGATTTTCCAAATAACGTGTAATCGTACTTGCTGTTGTTTTTACCTATATGCATAACCTTACGTGTACTTGGGTTAAATTTCATTAGCCACTTTTCAGACCATTGTTGCAATTTATCTAAATCTTCTTGAATATCTAATTGGTTTAATTGATCATTTGCCATTCCGCACATTTTTGTATCTTCCGTAAATTTGAAGACAATAGATTTCAATCCGTGGCCTATATAGTTTATATATATTATGGATAGAAGTGGCCCAAAAACGGAACCCTGAGGAACTTCACATACATACATACATATACCAAGACTTTTTCCCCCTTACAAGGGAGGTAGTCAAAAAGGAAAAGGCATAAAATCATTCCCACCCATTCCATCCCTGAATACACTCCACACCCCTCCACCCTCCCTCTCATCTTAGCACCTCCTGGATGACGGGTCATCCCTGCACCTTGTCCACTGCCCTGGGTCAGAAGCAGTGTCACAAGACACAGCACATCCACAGCAAGGCCGCTTCATTAAATCGACGACCCCCCCTCTCCGTCCCCCATGCATAAAAGGAGAAGACGGGGAGAAATCCCTTCGGGCTGCGTCAAATTTTGCTCACACATACTACCTCACCCCCCATTCCACCTCATGTATCACAACATCATCTATATACAACCATTCTCTATTCACCCCTGTCTTCTGTCCTCTCCCGTCTTTCCTCAACAGACATTCCCCTCTTCCCCAAAGCCCCCTTCACCCCATCTATCCACCTCATCCTAGGACGTCTCCTCATGTTCACTCCCTCCACATCTGCCTTCCATACCTCTTTTACTAGTCTTTCTTCACTCATTCTTTCCATGTGTCCAAACCATCCTAATACTCTTTCATCAACCCTATCTCCCAGCTCCTTTTCAACCCCTGTTCTCCTCCTCACCTCCTCATTTCTCACTGTAGCCTAGGAACTTCACAGTTTCCATAATTTTTTTTACGATTGAAGTTCACTTTTTTTTTTTTTTTTTTTACACTTTTTGAAAATAGGGCCAATGCTAGCTAACTTTCAATCTCTTAGAACATTTTCGGGTATGATTTATTTTTTAATGATTTTTAATGGAGCAACAATTTTGTTTTTAATTTCCTTTACGATTCTTAGATGCTAACCGTCAAGTCCTGATGAGTTTTTCTAAACATAATTTATTTATCTTTTGTTATATTTACAACATAGAGTAAGTTCCCTTAGACTTATCAAAGACTTCAGTAAAGAGTTCACTTTGAAGTGTTTCGTGTACGAATACTGAGCTAAAATAGTTGTTTGAAACATTCCTTCATTCACTGTTTTAAGAGATGATGAGATAACTTTATAGATAGGGATGACAGGCGGTAAGGGACATGGAACTGCCTAGTGGAGGCTTTAGGGTCTCTTGCAGTTTCCTCCATTCTTATGTTCTTGTGACTCCAATCCTCATTAGAATAACCATCCATCACCACCATTAGTCTTTGCGTTGTCCGCATGTT
>NC_134790.1:20832139-20834639 GCF_046742065.1 Oratosquilla oratoria
GCTTTTACACGGTAATTGCTAATTCGCAATACTTTTGCATGTTATTTTCCGTGATGTTTTTTTGTATGTTTGTATTTCGCTTTTACGGGGTATTTTCTATTTAGCAATATTTTTGTATGTTTTGGATTTTACAATATTCTTGCCTTGTTATGACAAATACATACTTTTGGGTTTATTGTATTTGTTTACATTTTAGCCAGTAACTCAGTGCGGAATTAGAAAATAGTACACATTTCGCTTGTCTTCTTTCATACTCTTTCCTTGTATGCTATTTATTTCAAACCGATTTTGTCTCTCTTGTTTCTATCATTAGGGAGTACCGTGTTTTTTAAATATTTCATTAGTTATTTAAGTGCTTTACTTAGTTCTTTTTGAAAGATGTATCTTGATGATAAACATTGAAATATTTTACTCGTTTGCAAGACGAATTAAGTATTGTGGGAATGTCCTTACACACGATAATCACCCTTCTTGACAATCAAGCATCAAATAAGACTACCCTGAAATTTTGGGGTCGGAAACCTTATTCCTTTTTAAGAATACGGCTTCTAGAACTCATGTAGTTTGCAATGAATAAGGCCTAAGTACAATAGCAATTTGATAATTGGGTGTTTTAAAAAACTAAATGGTTGTCTACAAAGTCTCAGGTGTATATATTTTGTGTTGGCAGTCAATTATTAAGTTGCCCGCATGCGTTAGGTCTAAGGTGCTTGTAATTTGGGATATATCACCTTATAAAGGGCGATATATATATATATATATATATATATATAATATATATATATATATATATATATATATATATATATATATATACATGGGGTATTGGCTGCTTGTTATTGTGGCAAAGTAGCATGCAGTCGATACTTTAGGGTCTATATGGGGCGCCCCTACGGACCAGAGCCACACATCATTTTGTCTATGATAGAAGAAATTCTGTTCATAGAGAAATGACACTTTTATACTACGACTGTCCCTCCGTTATGCTGTCCCCCAACCCCTTGTTGCTGTCCTGTACCATTTCTCTGAGTATTCTCTTTCTGATTGGGGGAATTCCCTGTGGTGGGGGAAAAGAATACTGCCACCAAGTTTCCCACTTGGATCGTAAGAGGCGAGAAGAAAGGGACGGGGAGAGGGACTAGGCATCCTTCTCCCTGTAGCCCCACGGGGCACACATCCTAAAGACAAAAGTGAAGGCATAAGGGGTGCTGGCGGGCCTCGGGCCAGCACCCTAAGGTTTGGGTCTTTTAATGTGCGTGGATGTGGTACAGATGAGAGTAAAAGGGAAGAGATAGGTAGTATGTTTGTGAGAAGAAAGTTGGATGTGTTGGCTTTGAGTGAAACTAAGTTGAAAGGGAAGGGTGAGTGTATGTTTGGGAGTGTAAGTGGGAGGTTATCAGGAGTGAAGAGAGGGCGAGGGAGGGAAGGGGTGGCTATTCTAGTAAGTGAGGAGATAGGTAAAGGGGTAGTGGAGTGGAAGGAGGTTTCCTCAAGGATAATGTGGATGAAGGTGAAACTGGGAAAGGAGATGTGGGTCTTTGTAAGTGCATATGGGCCGGGCAGTGAGAAGAGCATGGAAGAAAGGGAGGCCTTTTGGATAGATTTAAATGAGTGCATAGAGGGTTTAGGAAGAAATGTCAATGTAATAGTACTGGGAGACCTTAATGCTAGAGTGGGAAATGGTCCAATCGATGGAGTGGTTGGGAAGTGTGGAGTTCCAGGAAAGAATCGTAGTGGAGAGTTGATGGTGGAAATGTGTCTAGAGAGTTGATGATAGCAAATACAGTGTTTCGGAAGAAAGTCAAGCATAAGTACACATGGGAGAGGGTGGTGGAGGGAAGGGTGGTAGATAGAGCGCTAATGGATTATGTAGTGGTAAATAGGATTATGATAGGAAGAGTTAAGGATGTACATGTGCTAAGGGGAGAGGGTGGGGGAATATCAGATCATTTTTTGGTGGAAGGTAAGTTGAGAGTGGAGGATAGATGGAGAAGGAGGAAAGGGACAAAAGGTAGGGAGGTTCTTAGAGTGAACTCCTTGAATGAAAAGGAAAAGGAGAAGGAGTACGAAAAGAAGCTGAAGGAGGAGTGGGAGGGAGTAAAGGATAGAGCAGAGATGGGTGTGGAGGAGGAATGGGGATGGTTCAAGGAGGGAGTCTTAAAGTGTGCAAGGATGGTGTGTGGAACAAGAAGGACAGGGGGAAATAGAAGAAAGGGTAGTGAATGGTGGGATGAGGAAACAAAGAAGGTTGTAGAAGAGAAGAAGCGAGCATTCACAGATTGGTTACAAAAGAGGACAGGGGAGTCATATGAGACGTACAAAGAAAAGAAAAGAGAAGTAAAGCAAAAGGTAAAGGAGGCAAAGAGGAGAGCAGATGTGAAATGGGGTAGGAGTATGACAGAAAATTTTGAAAGTAATAAAAAGATGTTTTGGAAAGAAATTAAGAGAGGAAGAGGAGGCGAATCAAGTAGGGAAGAAAAGGTAAAAGGTACAGATGGAG
>NC_134790.1:20839639-20842139 GCF_046742065.1 Oratosquilla oratoria
GACGTGAGTGTATTGAGGGGAGAGAGTGGTGGAGTACATGTTCATCATCTGGTGGAAGGGAGGCTGATAGTGGATGAAAGGTGTAAAAATAAGAGAGTGGAGGGAAGCGGAGAGGCGCTAAATGTAGTGAATGGAGTGAAAAAGGAATAGAGAAAGAATACCAAGGGAAACTAGGAGGTATATTGAATGTGGTGAAAGAGAGGGGGGATGGGATTAGGGATATAATGGGTGCGTTTCGATCTTCAAAATGTTAAAAAATGGTGTGTGTAGTAGGGAGAATAAGTAGAAACAAAAGGAAGGGTAGGGAATGGAAGAATGAAGACGTGGAGGCGATGGTGGTTGAAAAAAAACATGCATTCGAGAAATAGCTGCAAAGAATTAACGAGGAAGCATATGAATTGTGTACTTTGAAGAGGATAACAGAGAGAATGTGGAAAACAAAAGTGAATGGTGTGAATCTGATTGGAAGATCGAAAAGGAGGTAGATGGGTAGGATGAGGTGGGCTTTAGATGCAAGAAGAATGTCTAGCAAACAGGGCATAGAGAGAATACAAATGAGAGTGAATGGAGTGAGGATTGTGAGTGGATGAAAGGAAGACCCGAAGGGACATTCTTCTCATCTGTTTCATGATTTATTTTGAGTGGATGAAGAAATAAATCGCGATGCAGCGAAGCAGTGGGGATAAACCAGTTTCGGCTTTTGGGCTCCGCTGTGGAAGACCTTTGTCCCTCTGCTTTGCTTTTGACCCGAGAAATGTGGCGGGAGTCAGGGTGGCCCCTTCCTGTTCGAGGTGCTGAGATGGGAGGGAGTGTTCAATGCTTTTCGTTTATGATATGGGTGTGTGTGTGTGTGTGTGTGTGTGTTTTTGGGGGGGCGGCTACCCATTTATAAAGGGGAGAGAGGTTTGAATATGTAGAGTTTATGTATTTATATATCAATAGTTGTCTTTCCCCTTATAAAGAAGGTAGCTAGTCAAGGAGCGCACCTACACCTTACCCATCAATCTCCTCTTCCATCACCCATTTTCTTTTTGTTTTAGCTCCTTATATCCGGTATTATTTTTATTTCTTTCTTTATTTCTGTGGTATGTTCCTCTTTGTTCTGTGTCAAGAAAATTCCCAAATAATGTTATTCATGTCGAGAGTCTCGGTTATTGGCAGCTAAGCGGATAATTATTTTTATTTGTTTTGGTAGAATGGAATTACAGGCCACGTGTCAAGGAAATTACGAAGAAATTAGTTTGTTTCTGTTTTATTTTGTTTAGTTAACAAGCTGATTGACGCAAAGAGAGAAAATATAGTGAAAAATTGAAGGACAAATAGAGGAAGGGGAGGGGGCTATGAGAGAAGCTAAACGATTGAAATTGATAAAAAACAGAAGGGCTATGGCTCTCAACTAACTGTCCATTAGAGTGGAACCGCGCCGATAACAGAGATAGATTTGACGGGGAAACTGAGTTAACCTTGGGAATTCAAAATTTCAGTCGGTTTGCTAAAAAAAAAGAAAAAAAAAAGAGTGAGGGGTATTACAGTAATTTCAGTGGTGATTATGCCTATGTGGAAGTTTAATTATATTCGCAGTATAAACGTAAATGGAGATAACGTGGGACAAAACTGCACGCCACAAGACAAGGCGAACAAAGAATAATAAAGAAAAACTGATATTTTCTTTTCTCCTTTTTTTTTTTTTTTTGCGAGGGGCGATGAGGGCTGTAGATTAATTCCATTCCAATAGCCTGTATATATTTCTCTTGGTGTATATATTCGCATGTTTGTGCTGGCGTTTTTTCAAATACTTTCTGCTTGTGTCCGTTTGTTCCTCGCATGTTTCAGTCTGAGTGAATTGTGTGGCGCGCCCGTTTGAGAATTACATACATCTATGGGAATACTCACAGACATTGCAGGAAAATGCTTTTGTATGTCTGCTTATATATGTGTGTGCATGTGTGTATCCGTGTGTGTGTGTGTGTGTGTGTGTGTGTGTGTGTGTGTGTGTGTGTGTGTGTGTGTGTGTGTGTGTGTGTGTGTGTGTGCGCGCATGTGTGTGTGTGTGTATGCGTGTGTATATATATTTACCTAAGTATATTTATGTAATTGTAACATACAGTTGTTACTATGCTCAAGGGATTCCGCCTCTTTATTTCCATCTACTAAAGTTGTCGGCTTGGATTATATATTATCTTTTGTGTTCCAGAAAATGACGCTTTTTGTTGGAGGCTTTGAATGCGCGCGCACGTATATATTTATGTGTGTTTGTTTGTTTGTGTGTGTTTGTGTGTGTATGTGTGTGTGTGTGTGTGTGTGTGTGTGTGTGTGTGTATGTGTGTGTGTGTGCGTGTGCGTGCGTGCGTGCGTGTGCGTGTGTGTGTACTTGTCAATGTGTTTATGTACGTATGCCAAAATGAGCTCTAGCAGACTTTGTCTCCATTTATTCCTCAGCTCATCTTAAAGAGCATATAGTGTGCTATGAGCCCCCAAATGTTCCAAATATAACTTTCCT
>NC_134790.1:20847139-20852139 GCF_046742065.1 Oratosquilla oratoria
GAAAACGGAAGAGGAGACGAAAGGCGCGACATGAAAAGAAAACGGGGAGTGGGAGCGTAAAGCAACAGAAAACGGGAAGCAGGGTGGAGGGTGGGGGGCGTAAAGCAGCAGAAAACGGGGTCCCCCTCCCTTTGAGCAAGCGGCTTGATTTGCAAAACAGTTTTATTCAAATGAGGAAACCTTTCACATACATTGAGGTTAAGCCTAACCTGAATATTAAGCCCTTGAGCAAGCAAGCTGCTTGACTTGAATGCTGTTATTCTGGCTGTTGTCAGGCGATTTCATTCAGCTGACGGAAGTCCCTCACATTCATTGAATGGTAAGAACACTCTTACACGAAATGGCTATACAGCACATGTGACTCAACCTTCTATATCTATAAGAAGAACAATAGTAATCAAAGTAGGTCACCCCGTCCCCCACCCCTTGCTGGACTAGCTCCTCGGAGATAAAGTAGTTTGGTAGCAAGGTTGAGAGAGAGAGAAAGAGACAGAGAGAGAGAGAGAGAGAGAGAGAGAGAGAGAGAGAGAGAGAGAGAGAGAGAGAGAGAGAGAGAGAGAGAGAGAGGGAGGGAGGGAGGGAGGGAGATAAAGTGAGAGAGAGAGAGAGAGAGGGAGGAGAGGAGAGGGAGAGAGAGAGAGAGAGAGAGAGAGAGAGAGAGAGAGAGAGAGAGAGAGAGAGAGAGAGAGAGAGAGAGAGAGAGAGAGAGAGAGAGAGAGAGAGACAGACAGACAGACAGACAGACAGACAGACAGACAGGAGAGGGTGAGAGACAGACAGAGAGAGAGGGAGGGAGAAAGAGAGAGAGAGAGAGAGAGAGAGAGAGAGAGAGAGAGAGAGAGAGAGAGAGAGAGAGAGAGAGAGAGAGAGAGAGAGAGAGATGGGGGGGGGATGTACTAGACCCTACGGTAGAACTTAGTTAAGACGGATTAGGCTAAGTTCCCCTCGTCGTCACCAAGGGGGAGTGTGGGTGTGCCACGGAGATGAATAAGATTACCTGGCGACAGCCAGCCAGATTAAGAAAGAAAGGAAAGGTGCAGCCTTCACGAAAACGACCAATTTAACTCTTGTCCGTCTGTGTTGGTCTTGTTCCTTTAAACGTTCTCAGCCCGTTTACACTTCTCATCTTTCTCTTTGTCTTGTTCTTCCTCTTCCTCCTCCTCATGTACCTCCTCCTCCTCCTCCTCCTCCTCCTCATGCACCTCCTCCTCCTCTTCCTCCTCATGCACCTCCTCCTCCTCTTCCTCCTCTTACTCCTCTTCCTTTTCTTCTTCTTCTTCCTTCTCCTCCTCCTCCTCTTCCTCCTCCTCCTCCTCCTCCTTTTGCTCCTTTTACTTCTCTTGCAACTCTACCTCCCCCTCCACCTCCTTCCCCTCCTCCTTTTGTTTTCCTTCGCCTCCTCTCTTTCCCTCATCTCCTCCTTCTACCCTTCTTCTTCCTCCTACTTTTCCGTTTCCTCCTCCTCTTCTTTTCCTCCTTCCCCTTCTCTCTTTCCTCCTCCTCTTTACCTTCCTTCTCCTTCTCCTCATACTTCTCCTCCTCTTCCTCCTCCTCCTCTTCCTCCTCTTCTTCCTTTTCCTTCTCCTTTTCTCCCTCCTCCTCCACTACTTTTTCCTCTTTATCTTTCTCTTTCTCCTCCTCCATTCTCCTCCTCCTTCTCCTCTTTTCCTTCTTCCTTTTCCTTCTCTCCCTCATCCTCCACTACGTTTACCTCCTCCTCTTCCTCCTCCTTCTCCCACTTCTTCCCCTCCTCTTCTTTTTCCTTCTCCTTCTCTCCCTCTTCCTCCACTACCTTTTCCTTCTACTCATCTTCCTCTTCCTACTCCTTCTTGTTCTGCTTCTACATCTTCTTCTCCTCTTTTTCTTACCCCTTCTCCTTCTCCTTCTATCCCTCCTCCTCCACTAGTTTTCCTCCTCCTCCTCCTCCTCTTCCTCTCTCATCTCTTTGCCTCGGGCCACCCTGACGTCAGCTGCTCTTCCATTCTCTTCCCCCTCCCTCCCCGGTATTGCTCTTGCTCTTTAACTCTTTAAAGCGTTTTACTTGACACTTTATCCTCTTCGTGGTTAAAGAGTTCCCCCCCCCCGCCCCCAACACGCTCCAGGGGGTAGCCAAAATAACAGAGGAAGAGTCACGCGGTATGGAAAGGTGGTTATATCTTTAATGTTTTGTTTTATTTTGTTTTATTGGGGCTTTTGTTTTTATCACCTTTTATCCTCGTCTTTCATCATCATCGTCGTTGCCGTCGTTGTTGTCATCAGCGTCATCGTCATCATTTTTATCATCATCATCATCATCGTCATCATCATCATTATCGTCATCATCATCATCATCGTCGTCATCATCATCATCATCATCATCATCATCATCATCATCATCATCATCATCATCATCATCATCATCATCATCATCATCATCATCATCATCATCATCATCATCATCATCATCACCACCACCACCACCACCACCACCACCAACACCGCCGCCGCTGCCGCCACCACCATATTTTCATTCTTTTTCTTATCTTCTTTTCCTTTATTCTCTGTTTACCCTCTTCAAAACCCTCAATGTGCTCCTCCTCCTCCTCCTTCTACTTCCCCTCTCCTCTTCCTTCTCCTTCACCTGCTCTTCTTCTTCCTCTTCCTGATTCTGGCCTTCTTTATTAATTATATCGTTCTCTCATCCCCCCCCCCCCGGCTCCTGCTCGTTTGTGTGTGCCCTCCCTCGCCTGGCAAACATGAAAGAAAATGTCTTTCTCCCTCTCTGGCTTTCCTTCATTAGTTATCTCCATTCTTTCTCCCGCTCATTAATTCATGGACGTCGCTCTCGCTTTCTGTTCTTCGGGGCGGAGGGAATAGTCGTGAGTTTCAGGAGCCGGAAACGGTCAGCCTCATACTTGGGTGTGATGATGATGATGATGATCGTGATGATGGTGGTGCTGATAAAGATGATGATGATGATGGTGATGATGATGATGATGATGATGATGATGATGATGATGATGATGATGATGGTGATTATTATTATTATTATTATTATTATTATTATTATTATTATTATTATTATTATTATTATTATTATTATTATTATTATTATTATTATTATTATTATTATTATTATTATTTATTTATTTATTATTATTATTATTATTATTATTATTATTATTATTATTATTGTTATTATTATTGTTATTATTATTATTATTATTATTATTATCATTATTTATTATTACTTATTATTTATTATTGTTATTGTTATTCTTATTATTATCATTATTGTTGTTGATATTATTATTGTTGTTGTTATTGTTATTATTGTCATTGTTTTTGTCAATGTTGTTGTTATTGTTGTTGTCGTTGATGTTGTTGTTGTTGTCAACGCCGTCTCCGAAGGTCGGCGGCATGAGGTACAAAGGGATGGGAATCAATCATAACGCACACTTCAATCTTCTTTATTGTTGCCCTTCGGTCTTGATCTTATACAGACGGTGTTTAAATGTGTGTGGTTTGTGTGTGTGATTTCTGCAAATTGTATCACATTGTGATTTGCATTCATAATTAATCTATCAAATCAATGCAATGATTAAACACACTATTCGTCAATAACAATATTTGAACTCAACTTCATGATTCCTACCATGATTTTGTTTACCCGCCTCCACAACATACATCACATATCTTCGTGATCCTTTGCTATTCTGAGAAACCAAATACATTACTAATTAACATGACTTATTGGCAAACTCTTACATATTATTTAAACAAGTGACATTACATAAAAATAACAATTTACTCTTTCAATGCTTACCAATAATGACTGCCATGGCACATACGGAGATGTTGTCAACTCAACGACTACACACAGAAAGGACATTTATGATTACGATCCTAACGAGGAAAATACGCACTACTTTTGTGGCGTAGGAATACATCTAAGGGATCGTAAATAAATATACGAGTTATGTTCCACTCAACATTCTCCTTTTTTCTAGAGTTTCTTTAATCTTATTTTATTTTATTATATATATAATGGATCGTTACAGTACATCAATTTCGACAATAACATTTTCCATTTTATTTTACATACATTGTAACTATATACGTAACAACACGGGCTTGTGGTTGCCATTAAGTTCAATTATTTCTCGCACATGTCATCGATATCTTCTCACATATATTTTCATATTACACCTAGACATTGTGCAGCCTGTACTCAATATACATCAAATGTCACTAGCCGTGATTCGTAATTAACCTTAGTACATATCATAATTTGTCAATACACTCGAACATTATACAATTGGTACTTGACACAGATCAAATGTCACAAGCCGTGATTCGTCATTAACCTTAGTACATATCATAATTTACCTGTATAATATCATACATCAAGATATTCTTATACATAGTGCAATCGGCACTCACAATGATGATGATGATGATGATAATGATGATGATGATGATGATGATGATGATGATGATGATGATGATGATGATGATGATGATGATGATGATGATGATGATGATGATGATGATGATGGTTATGCTGATGTTGGTGGTGATGATGATGGTGATGGTGATGCTGCTGCTGCTGTTGCTGTTGCTGCTGCTGATGATAATGATGACAAAGACTACGGCGACGGCGACGATGACGACGACGACGATGGTGATGGTGATATATGTAAGAATAATGGTTAGTGATAGTATTACTAATTGCCTCTCCCTCCTCTCCTCTCCTCTCTCCTCCACTCCCTGTCCTTTAGCCCGTTCGATCGGATGATGACCTTTTTAGATTCTATTCTGGCTTTCTTGCTATGCTTTGCTGCATTACTTCTCCCTTGCTGTTCGATTCTCTCTTGCTCTCTTTGCTTCTCTTTTGCTGCTCTTTCTTTCTCTTTATTTCTTTCTTGTTGCTCTTTGTTATTCACTTGCTCCTAAATAAAGGAACGCTGACATTAAGAGTGAACAAGAGAATCTACACACCATCCACGACACAATACTGT
>NC_134790.1:20862139-20864639 GCF_046742065.1 Oratosquilla oratoria
TGCGTAAAGGTAGTTTAAGAGAAACTACAGGAAGGAGAAAGTAGAAGGTAATTGGGAAGGGGGTAAGAGGAACAGGAAGGATAAGGGAGGATAACCAGGGCTTCTGTCCTTGGCACCAAAGCCTTCTATTCTTGGTGCCAAAGAAGTGGGATTGGAGTCACAGCTGTGGTCAATGAGAAATTTTACGAAGAGTGGATGAACGGAGAGAGAGTGGAAGTTAAAAGTCATCAAGCATTCTTCTTTGAGGGGAGAGGAGTCAGTAATTATAAAAGAATACTGAGTGGTTCTGGTCCGTAAGGGTGCCAGTAAAGTCCCTAAAATATTGTCTTCATAAAAATCATGCGGGGAGAAGGGGAAGGGAGAAAATTGGAAGGGGAGGAGGAAAAATAGGAAGAGGAAGAGAAGGAGAAAGAAGAGGAGGAGGGTGAAGTGGAGGAGGAGGAGGAGGAAGAGGAGTTGTTACATGGACTATTACATGGACCAACAAACAGCAGCAGACCTATTGGTCTTTACATAGATGTAAGGTGGAGGAGGAGGAGGAAGAAGAGGAAGAGCAAAAGGGAGAGGGGAAAAAGAAATGAAGAGAAACCGAGAAAAGGCAGAAGACCCAAGAGGGAGAAGAGAGAAGACAAGAAGAGGTACGACGTTGACAAAGGCTCCTCACTCCTGAGGGAAGGATTGAAGGATCACAAAAGACTCCAGGGGAGTACCCAAGGGGCGGGCGGGCGGGGAGGGGGGGTGTAGGTGGTTGGGAGGGTCGAGGCGGTTTAAGGAATTGGAACAGATTTGATGGGACTAAATCTGAGTGAGGTCACAAAAAAGGATGAAGAGGAGGAGGAGGAGGAAAAGGAGTAATATTGATAGTGGTTGGAGTGGCAGTAGTATTAGCAATAGTTGTAGAAGATATGGTGAGGTGGTGATGGTAGTAGTTATAATAGTAGTGGTACTAGCATTGTTAGCAGTTTTACTAGCATTAGTAGTAATAGTAATAGTATTAGTAACAGTAGTAGTAGTAGTAGTAGTTGTTTTTGTAACTATAGTAGTAGCATCAGCAGTATTAAGTGTGGTAATAATAGTAGTAGAAGTAATAACAGATGGAGGAGGAGGAAGAGAAGGAAGTTAGGAAGGTGAAGAAGAAGATGAAGAGGAGGAGTGACATTAGAGAGAAGAAGAGGAGGAGGAGTAGGAAGAGGAGGAGGAAGAGGAGGAGGAGGAGGAGGAGGAGGAGGAGGAAGAGAACGAGGACGGCTCCGTGTTGTCTACATGGCGGAAGTTAATTGTCTCTGCCTCAGTGTTGTTTGTGTCAGAGGCGACAGCACTGACGGAAGCAGAAGGCACAAGGCACAAGTCAAGGCTTAGGAGGCAGGGCTTAGGAGGTAGGGGGTAGATGGTAGGTGGTAGGAGATAATGAACAGGAGACGGGGGAGGGGTGAGAGGCAGGACTTAGGAGGTAGGGGGTAGATGGTACATGGTAGGTGGTAGATGGTAGATGGTAGGAGATAATGAACAGGAGACGGGGGAGGGGAGAGAGGTAGGGCTTTGGAGGTAGGAGGTATGTGGTAGTTGGTAGGTGGTAGATGATAGGTGGTGGGAGATAATGAACAGGAGACGGGGGAGGGGTGAGAGGGAGGGCTTTGGAGGTAGGAGGTATGTGGTAGTTGGTAGGTGGTAGATGATAGGTGGTGGGAGATAATGAACAGGAGACGGGGGAGGGGTGAGAGGGAGGGCTTTGGAGGTAGGAGGTATGTGGTAGTTGGTAGGTGGTAGGTAAGAGACGATAAACAGGCGACGAGGGCTGGGTAGTGGGACAAGATGGGGCGAGGAGTCGTAAAGCAAGAGAAATCCGAAGTTTTAAAAAGTGAAATGGACGAAATAGTAGCCGAGTTTTCGAAAAGAAAGTTCTTCGAGAAAGGAGGACACAAGGTGTGACGGCGAATGTAGGGCGGAAAGATGTAAGTGAAGAGGAAAAAAAGAGGAAAAAATAGGAAAAATGAGGACAGGGAAGAAGAGGAGGAGAAAGAAGAGGAAAAAGAAAATTGGAGGGAAAAAATAAAGAAAAAGGGTAGAAGGAAGAGACTAGGAGTTCCATGGAGTCACATAGACAAACGAACAGCAACAAATCTATTGGTCTTTACATGGCTGTATCTAATCTATTATTAATATTATTAGAGAGGAGAGAAGAGAAGAAAAGAAAAATAAAGAGTAGAGAGAAGAGAAGAAAAGAGAAATAAAGAGTAGAGAGGAGAAGAGAAAAAGGAGAGAGGAGAAGAGAAGAGAAAAAAGAGAGAGGAGGAGAGAAGAGAAGAGAAAAGAGACGAAAAGAGAAAAGAAGACAAGAGAAAAGAAGAGTAGAAGAGAGAAGAGAAGAGAGGAGGAATGTAACAACAACGACAAGGATAAACCACACAGCAGAAGACTTATCATCATCATCATTAACTTGATATACAGTATATTTAAAGTCAATCTGATGCCAGTCCCCCACCCCTCCTCCTCTCACTCC
>NC_134790.1:20874639-20877139 GCF_046742065.1 Oratosquilla oratoria
TTCCTTGTTGGATGGATGGTAATTGGACAGCTGTAAGAGCACTGCCATTGTCAGTTCTTGCGGTGAAGCGATCGTTGGAAGGAGGGAGCGGGAGGGAGGGAGGGGAGGCAGATAGGATGAGGGGGTGGAGTGGGTATGGGGGTGGGTAAGGAACGTGCCTGGGTCAAGCAATGTTGCCTGGGAAGACTGGGGGAGGGAGATAAAGCGGAGGAGGTGAAATACGAAAAGGGGGAGGTGAGAAAATAGAGGAGAGCATATTTGGAGACCGCGAGAAAGGGGGAATGAAATGATTTGGATTTTTTTTTTTATTTTTTTTTTTTTTTTTTTTTTTTTTTTTATTTTTTTTTTTTTTTTTTTAGTTGGGAAGAGACACGCAGGAACCTTTATAACTGATGATGACACTGCAAAGGAACTGTCGTGAGCTCAGAGGACACTGAGACTCTGCAGTTGATTACACATAGGCAGTGCAATTTCCTACTAACATCACTGCATGAGCACTGCCAAAGGCTCAAAGGGCACTGTACATCTTAGAGCACACAGGGGCAGTGTAACATCCTCTTTTGTCACTGCATGGGCACTGCTATGACTTCGAAGTACAATGAGAGACTTTGCAGTGGAGTGGACAGATGCAGTGCAATATCCTGCTGTGTCGCTGTAAATACAAGAATCATTGAAGAGTGTTCGTTATGAGTAAGATGATAGACATGAGACCTCACTACCTTCTACAGAAAAAAGAATAATAATAAATAGGTTAAATAAGATTAAATATAAAGGATAAATGAAAACAGGAAGGTTGTGTTAAAATGAGGAAGAAAAGGAGGAGGAAGAAGAAGAAGAAGAAGAAGAAGAAGAGGAAGAAGAGGAAGAGGAGGAGGAAGAGGAGGAAGAGGAAGAGGAGGGGAAGACGAGGAAGGGAGGGAACAAGTGAATTTAAAGGAACCGGGAGAGATAATGGTCGGTGATGATAAATAGGGAAGGATGAAAGGAAGAGGAGGAGGAGTATTGGAAGAATGCAAACGGGCGAAAGACGACGAAAAAAAAAGAGTTAAAATGGATGACCATCCAGCAAAGAAAGAAAAATGGTAACAAGATAACAACAGGAACAAAGGGAGAGGCATGTATTGTGCAGATAAAGCAGAGGGAGGGTCTTAACTAGGAGGGAAGGAAAAAGGAAATGAGTCGAAGAGTGGAGCCATAGATAAGAATAAAGATTAATGTTCACAGCTTATCGTGGAGAAGGGAGGTAAGGAAGTGTGGTTGAGAAAGATATGGAGTGTGGGCAAAGATTATATTTACTGTACATACAGTGTATATGTATATGAATTTGTATATGCATACGTATACACACACACACACACACACACACACACACACACACACACACACACACACACACACACACACACACACACACACACACACACACACACACACACATATATATATATATATATATATATATATATACATACATATATATATATATACATACATATATATATATATATATATATATATATATATATATATATATATATATATATATATATATTGGAAAACTCATCTGCTGGGATTCGAACCCCGGCCAGAGCGGAATGCTTCATATAAAGCAAGGATCGTACCGCCTGTACCACCGCGACCCTTCAAAACAGAACGAATTAGTTCACGGACTAATCATTCTGCCGAGGGCACTCGGGTGGAACGTGGTATGTACTGTATTTCATCAAATCCTTTATGCAGGCTAGTCTTCCGACAAGTGTTTTGTGTCATTTTGACAATTGGAAATAAACTCATCTGCTGGGATTCGAACCCCCGCCAGAGTCAAATCCTTTATGCAGGCTAGTCTTCCGACAAGTGTTTTGTGTCATTTTGACAATTGGAAATAAACTCATCTGCTGGGATTCGAACCCCCGCCAGATGAGTTTATTTCCAATTGTCAAAATGACATAAAACACACACACACACACACACACACACACACACACACACACACACACACACACATATATATATATATATATATATATATATATACTGTATATATATACATATATATATATATACTGTATATATATATATGTATATATATATATATATATATATATATATAATCTAAATTCACAATTGTTTGAAACATCCTGGCAGTCGACATGGCGTCATACATCACAAAAAAAAGACGTTAAACGGACAATCATCATTACATCTTTATATTTTGCAGTGTACGTAGGTAAATAAACAGAGAAGAAGAGTGGTTGGAAGAAAGTGACGATAGTTAAGGAGGACAAAGATAATTTGAAGAGCGTATTCAAGAAAGCATGTAATTGCAATGGAAGCCTTTACTTCCGCCTAATGTAATGCAGTTGTTGACATGAGCGCTAAAAGAAAATGGAAGGATTTTTTTTGTTTACTTTTTTATTTGTTATTTTTTGACATGCGTTCGGACATGTTTTTTCCTCTATCGTCTTCAAGAATCCCTTGGGTTACATCATAACTGATGCAA
>NC_134790.1:20897139-20899639 GCF_046742065.1 Oratosquilla oratoria
CTTTCTATTTTTCTTTCTTTCTCTTGTTCAATTTTCTCTTTCTCTTACACCTCTTCTTTTAGTTTACTATTCCTCTTCGTTTTCGTTTTTCTCTTCTTTATTACCTTCTTCGTACTGATTTGGATCTTCCCGAACCTTTCTCCTCTTTTCTATCTTCTTGTATTTGCTCTTTATGCACTGTCTTCGTGTTCCTCTTTCTTTCTTCTTCTTCTTGATTTTCCCCTACGCGCGGATCCCTCATTCTCGTTTTTTTCTTATTTTCCTAATATTATATCGCCCTCCTCTTTTTCTGTAGTCCTCCTCCTCTTTCCCTCTTTCTCTCTTTTTCATATTTTCGCTTTTTTGCCATGACCCTCGCAAGCATGCGAAATAGGAATAGAACAAGATAAGAAAGTGAGGTGACGGGGGAAGAGGAAGACCAGGAAGTGAGGAGGAAGAGGAAGGAAACGGAAGAAGAAAAAAGGGAATAAAATATCGAAAAACAAATTGTTTTGGAAAGTAAGAATGCGCAGCGAAGGAGACCCTAGTAACGAGTTGGAAGGGGAGAGGAGAAGGGACAGTGAAGGGGAAGAGAGAGGTGGAAAAGGGGGGAGGGAAGGTGGAGGAGGAAGAGGAGGAGGGAGGAGGAGGAGGAGAGGTGAAGGAGGGGAAAGAGGAGAGAAAGAGGAGGAGGGTCAGAATGACAGAAATAAAAAGGAAGGTGAAAATGGGTGGAAAATAGGAAAAGGGAGAGGAGGAAGAGGAGGAGGAGGAGGAGAGTTAGAATTCGAGGAATAAGAAGGAAGCTTGAAATAGATGGAAAGCGGAGGAGGAGGGGATGAGGATGGAGAGGAATGAGGATGGAGAGGAGGAGGAGGGAGAGGAAGAGAGGAAAGAGGAGAAGGAAAGTTAGAAATAGAGGCACAAGGAAGGAGGTGGAAAGTGGAGGAGTAGAAGAAGAAAGTGAAGGAGGAGGAAGAAGAAGAGAATAAATATGGGGAAGACAAGGAGGGCTCAAAGTAAAAATGAAACAAGGTGGTGGTCAAAATGGAAATAGGAGGAGGAAGAGAAGGAGGTAGAGGAGGAGGAGGAGGACGAGGAGGAGAGGTGATGAAGGTGAAAGCAGTCGTAAATAAGAAGGAAGGGTAGTCGGAGAAAGAAACCACCGAGGAGCATGAGGAGGAGGAGGAGGTGTAAGAGGAACAGAAAGATGAGGAGGAGAATGAAGAGGAAAAGAGGAGGAAGAGAAAGAAGAAGAAGAGAAGGATGAGGAAAGGGAGGAAGAGAAAGAAGAAGAAGAGAAGGATGAGGAAAGGGAGGAGGAGAAAGAAGAAGATGATAAAGAAGAGACGGAGGTGGAGGAGGAGGAAGGGGAGGGGGAGGGGGGAGGAGGTATAATGATGATAATAAGGAGGCAGAGGAATAGGAATATGAGGAAAAGGAGGAAGAGACGGGAGAGGATGAAGAGGAGGAAGATGTGAAGGAGGAGGAGGAGGAAGAGAAGGATGAGGATGAGGGGGAAGATGATTATGAGAAAGAGGCAGAGATATAGGAAGATGAGGAAGAGAAGGAAGAAGAGTTGGCGGAGGAGGAAGAAAAGGAGGAGGAGGAGGAAAAGAAGGAGGAGGAAAAGGAGGAGGAGGTGGAGGAGGAGGAGGAGGAGGAGGAGGAGGAGGAGGAGGAGGAGGAGGAGGAGGAGGAGGAGGAGGAGGATCCAAGCCTGGAAGAAGTTCTGCGTATCTGCGGAAGACCACACAGGATCCCCCGCCGCAGGAGGGGATGACACCCGAGCTCGACGGTCGAGGTCGTCCTTCACTCTCATAGGCTCTCACTCTCGTGCCTCTCACTCCCATATCTCTCACTTTCATACCTCTCACTTTCATGCCTCTCGCTCTCACTCTCGTGCCTCTCACACGCATTTATCTCACTCTCATGCTTCTCACTCTCGTGCCTCTCACTCCCATATCTCTCACTTTCATACCTCTCACTTTCATGCCTCTCCCTCTCACGCCTCTCACTCTCACTCTCATGACTCTCACGCGCATGTATCTCACTCTCGTGCCTCTCACTCTCATTCTAACTCTCATGTCTCTCATACGCATGTCTCTCACTCTCATGTCTCTCACTCTCATATCTCTTACCCTCATAACTATCACTCTTCTGATGGTACACAATACTTATTGAAGAGCTTCTCATTTTTTTTATATTGTATTGGTTTCTGTAGATGTTTACAGACAAAGCGGGTTAGAGCGTCGCTACTTGTGGCGGAGGTCGAGGTGACAGCAGTTCGAACTCTGCCGCCAGCGAGGTGGACCAAGGGCATGGTTCATTAGATTCAACCCTACAAAGTCCCCTGTAAGGGGCACTGTCCTAGCATCCTGACAGGGGGAGCTCGCGACGTTGGACCAAACCATATTAATTTCCCTTCGCCGGCATTGCAATCTCGTCTTTCAACTTTCAAACCACAAATCAAACTTCAGAGATCGTGTAACCCTGCGAAGGGGAAGGTATTCCTTAGCCG
>NC_134790.1:20914639-20919639 GCF_046742065.1 Oratosquilla oratoria
GAAAATTTTACATATGTGAAGCTTCCATGACGAAACGCCACTAAATTTTGACGGGCCTCAGAAAAATTATAACGACAAAAAGGAAAAAAGAAAAAGAGATAGGTAAATAGACATATATATATATATGTATATATATATATATATATATATATATATATATATATATATATATATATATATAGAGAGAGAGAGAGAGAGAGAGAGAGAGAGAGAGAGAGAGAAATCTCTTCAACGTCTCTTAAATCTAATTTTCTTTTTTATATTCAATGTCGGGGTAGTCTGATTTGTTAAGTGGTCTAAAGCGAGAGTGTTTAAGCATACATATGACTTTTTAACATATATACTGTTGACTTGATATCCGACAAGCGTTTCCGAGTGTGACAGTGTATTTCTAAAGAAAGTTTTAAGTTTACATAACTTTGAGATTCTATGAAATTCTAGAATCTAGAATCAAACGTGAAAGAGAACTTTTGGCAAATCACCAAAAATGGATTCGAAAAGTTAGGTCACTACAGGGTCTAAACAAGAAGAGGTCATTTCACTTCGAAAAGAAAACTAACTTTACAAATTTCTGAGAAGTAAAAGAAAAGATTGATAATAAATTATATACAATCAGTAATAAATGTTCAATAATAAATAAGCGAATTATTCACTTCGGAAGGAAAATTGACTCGACTTGTGACGTCATGTCGTTTGTTTTCCTCCCGTATGAAATTAAATTATTTTATTACTTATTCATTTATTCATTCATTGAATATATTTATTTGTTTATTTCCTATGATTATATCATTTGTTTAGTTATATAATCATATATTCGTTTATTAACTATTTTACTTATTTGTTTGTTGATTGGTTGATTGATTGATTGATTCATTCATTTATCTATCATTTATTGTCATTAATTATTATTATTTTCAATCTTGGGGCTCTCCCTTGCCATTGCTTGCAGGAGGGAAGAGGCAGTAAAGAAAATGGGAATGGAAATGGTCTTTTGACTTCAACAGAAATGCAACGGAAATTGTGGTTTCGTCTTTTATCACTCTTTTCTTCTTCCGCCTCTTCTTCTTCTTCTTCATCTTCACCTTTTTTCTCCTTCTTCTTTATCTTCTTACACATATGCATACACATGCACGCATAAATAATTATATATGTACGTATGCACACACACACACACACACGCACACACACACACACACACACACACACACACACACACACACACACACACACACACACACACACACACACACACACACACACACACACACACACACACATATATATATATATATATATATATATATATGTGTGTGTGTGTGTGTGTGTGTGTGTGTGTGTGTGTGTGTGTGTGTGTGTGTGTGTGTGTGTGTGTGTGTGTGTGTGTGTGTATGTATACGTATATATAAAAGGTGAAGTCAGCTTATATATTTTCCCATACATGCAGTAATCCTCGATACAGTTTTATCATATTGGCGAGGGCGACAAGTCGTTTGGTGGTTAATGAGGCGAAGAGGACGGGTGAGAGGAGGCAGGAAGAGGAGGAGGAGGATGCAGGAGGCACCGTGTGTGTGTTGGGGGGCAATCAATCATGTTTGTGTTGTGTATAAGTTGAGGGACTTAGCAGTGTGTTTACATTCTCTGAAGAAGTCTTGGTTGGGAGAAAGCGGCAGAGAATGAAATATCTTTTTTTCTTGTTCTACATGTTTATTTCACAATTTTACTAGTCATTTGTTGTGTATTTGTATTTATATTCATGTTTATGATAGTATTTATGTCTATGTTTATATGCTTGTGTTTACATTCATATTTATGTCTATATATTTGTATTCATATTTATAAATTTACATTTATATTCATAGCTATATATACATTTATATTTATATCTATAAATATACTTATAATTCTATTTATAGCTATATTCATAGTTGTATTTGTATTTAAATTTAGATTTACATTTTTATTGAAATCTATATTTGTATTTCTATTTCTATTTAGAAATTAGAATATATATATGTGAATATATACATATATGTGCATATATATATATATATATATATATATATATACATATATATATTGTATATTATATATATATATATATATGTATATATATGTATATATATATATATATATAATATTCATATTTGTATATATTTACATATTTATCTATATGTATATATATATATATATATATATATATATATATATACAGTATATATATTTATATTTGTATTCGTATTTATGTTTATATTTACATTCATTTTTGTATTCATATCTATGTGTTAAGTTATATTCCTATCTATACTTGTAACTTATATTTATATTTATTTTTGTAGGTATATATATATATATATATATATATATATATATATATATATATATATATATATATATATATATTCACACTTGTATATACTGAACATGTATACTATTTATGCAAATAATATGTGTTTCTCGAGTTGAAGAATAATGGCTTTAGACTTAAGGAAAAATTGTAATGCAATATCTTTCTCTAAATAATGTTTACCTAGTCTCAATCTAGTGTTACTCTACTCTGGCAACTATAGTTAGCGTGATGACGTCATCAAATCCTGAGGTCTTGGGGAGGGTGTGGGGGTGGGGGTGGGTGGGGGTCACTCATGAATGAATGAAATAGTCTTGTGAAAGCCAGAACAGAGAGATAAGTGCAATGTTGTATCTAAGGTGTCATGGGTACTGTTCTCTGTGCATTCACACGTAAAAAGAATAGACAACTGAATAGGCAGAAGAATAAGCAAATATATAAATAAGTAAATAGATAAATAAGTAAATATATAAATGGATAAGTGAATAAGAAACGAAGAAATTTATTAAAAAAAAAAGGAGCGAACTGTCATTAAATGGACTTTCTCCACAAAAAAAAAAAATCTTTTCAGTACAAGGCATCATAAAAAAAAAAAAAATGAAAGAAAAAAAAATCTTTTTCAAAACTCCGAAAACACAGACACGGACCACAAACAAAGACACTGCATCCACGTTAAATATGCATGGGCATCTGCGAGTGTAATGAACAATTACGGCGAGCAAGTTCAATACATTTGAACAATGGCCGCGAACAATGCGATATAACCGAGGTTCAGCGGTGTTCATTGTGAACCGACATCTGCTCTGAACGCGCCGAATCGATGTATTCAACACAGCCTGGGCCCTTAGAAACTACGGACGGTTTCCTCAATTGGGAATCACAAAACTCTCCATTATTCGGAACCCTCCAATATTCGGAACTCTCCAATATTCGAGACTCTCCAATATTCGTAGCTCTACAATATTCAAAACTCTTCAATATTCGATGATCTCCTTTATTTGAAGATCTCCATTATTCGAAACTTTTTTTGGAACACCAATATTCTTACCTCTCCAATATTCAAAACTCTCCAATATTCGTACCTCTCCAATATTCAAAACTCTCCAATATTCAATAATCTCCTTTATTTGAAGATTCCATTATTTGAAACTCTCCTTTATTCCAAACTCTCTAATATACGAAACCTTCCGATATTCATAGCTCTCCGATATTCGAAATTCTCCTTTTTTGCAAACTCTCCAATATTCGAAACTCTCCAATATTGAAAACTCTCTTTTATTCAAAGCCATCCAATATTAGACATTCTCCAATATTCGAATCTCCATTATTGAACACCCTCCAATATTAGAAACTCGCCAATATTCAAAACTCTTTCGAGACCCTTCAATATTAGAAACTCTCAAATTTTCGAAACTCTTTGTTCGAAAATTTTCAATAATGGAAATCCTTTGATATTAGAAACTCTCCAGTATTCGAAACTCTTTCATTCAAAACTCTACTTTATTCGGGATTCCTTAATTTTCAACCATCTAATATTCGAAATTTTCCAATATTCGAAACTTTCCAATATTTGAAATTCGACTTTATTCGCAATTCTCCTTTATTCAAATCCCTCCAGTATTCCAAACTTTTTTATTCGAAACTCTCCAATATTCGAAAATCTCCTTTATTCGAAACTCTCCAATATTCGAAACTCATTCTAAAATCTTTTCTATCGGGGACTTTTAATTATTCAAAACGAAAGCTGACGAAACCTAATTCTGGATATCAGAAAAATATCCAATATTCCGTCATTTTTTGGAAAGGCGTTGTTGCTGTTAGGAGGAGTCAAATTCTGAAGATTCCCGTTTTAGCTGAAGAAAATTGTTTATACATTTTATTCTGGCTTCCATCACGTGATTTATACTCAACTCAGTGACATGAATTAATGAACAATATCACGTGACACTGTTGATAACAACCCATTTGTGCCGTCATGCTGATGAGGTAGATTTGGATACGCCTTGTGTCCAGCGCTTCTATCCTTGAGGACACTATCAAGGACGAACTTCAAGGACAACAACAGATGATGGTATAGATGTTACAATCTCACGCCAGGAGGCGCTGAGTAGCTGCGGCCGAAGCCGTCACCTTAGCCCTATTAGGCGCTTTAGGGACTGTTGGGGCGGGGGCAGGTAGTAATACTGCTAGGAGTCGGAGAGGAGTGCGGGATTCGAACCCACAACTAAGCGAACGCGAGACCTGCACGCTATCGATAAGACACCACCGCACGGCCACAGAACAGAAAGATAATGTATTATTCGTATACTTGGGGCTAAAGTCAGCGACGCCCAAACCTATTGACTCTCTCACATTCAGTATTTCAACATTTATGCTCAGCAAGGCACTAAGTCAGGTAGTGAGAGTTCTTTCGATACTGGAACGTCCTGCTCGAGCGTTGGGAGGGCAGTTACAAGTCTCATGATATGAATAAAATGTAAGATACATAGATACAATATCCTCTAAAAGTGATCAACATGTGGTGAGTCTCCACTCATAAAGGAAAGCTGCGTGACTGTGCTCCGTAGGGGAGTCGTCGAAGTCCCGAAACCAGTGATCGTATAAAGATTATGCTCTCGCACGTCTAGAGAATGAAGAAGATAGTCTGACGTTGGCC
>NC_134790.1:20924639-20927139 GCF_046742065.1 Oratosquilla oratoria
AGAATGGACTAAGCGTTATGGTTGCTGTTGGTTAATTCATTGTTTGTTCTTTTGAAACCAAAAACAATCTTTACACTTCGAAGGAGAAAGTGCCATTTGGTATTAAAGGAATTAGTCTAGATAGTCCGTGGCACCAAGCACGTGCCAAGGGTGATGGCGTCATAGAACGTGCCACCTGGTAAGGACTGGGTTGGCGCCAAGCTCAAAAGACGTTCTACTTATGGGTCAAGATTGGCACCGCGCCAGCGAGTTCCATCTTCTGACCTCCTCCGTCCTTCAGTTGTCTTGAAACCTGACTCCTCCGTTGCTACCAGAAGCTTCGACTCTCATTGGGCAGACCGCAGAAGAACTTCGAAATCCCCTGGACGGGTCTCAAGTTACCGAAGTGGAGTGGCGTTGTGTCGCTCTTCTTTCGTCTTGCGTTTTCTGTTCTTCGTTTGTTGTTGTCCGTTTCATTGTACTGTAGATAGTCCCCGCGAGGGTTAAAGGCTGGGGGAAAGGGAGCGTTTTTAGGAGAGAATACGTGAACATGAGGGCACACAGGCAAGCCCCGTCGTCCCCATTTTGCCCCTCACCTGACCTCTTGGGTGAATAAAAACGTTTAACATATGCCATAGTAAAAACTGCAGAGAACGCTGTGAGATCGCACAGATATTTTCTTTGAACACACTAGCGCGCACACACACACACACACACACACACACACACACACACACACACACACACACACACACACACACACACACACACACACACACACACACACACACACACACACTCGTGGCGCGGTTGGTAGAGTCCCAGACTGTCAGTATGGCGGTACCGACGGTACCTGGTTCGAATCCAGCCCAGGGCTGAAATTATTTCAGTATCGCTGCGCTTCGAGTCGTTACTCCAACTCTCGTGGGCGGGGAGTTGGGTGTGTGTGTGCGTGTAAGGTCATAGCATTACCCATAGATCAATCATAGGAGCTCTGAATCTCTCTTCCGGGAGGGAAATAGCTGTTGATCACGAGTCCAACACGTGATCCAAACACCAAGGTGAATCACACACACACACACACACACACACACACACACACACACACACACACACAAACTCTCCACCCCCGAACAGTATGTGATCCTTGTTTTGAAGTTAGCCAGAACAAAGTCTGTTAAGTTATTTTGTTGATTTGAACTTTTGTTAACCGATGTTGAAGATCACCTGGATTATGATTTTTTCTAATTTTGCTAAATTTCTTTTCCTTATTCTTCGTCTTTTTCTTTCTTTTTAATGTACATTCCACCAAAAACTTTAATCTGACATTAGAGATCAGTTTTCTCTTTTATTAAATCTTTTCCAAGATTAAGTGAATAGATTTTTTTCCTTTATCGCCGCCATAACGTACATTTGACCGTAAACCCAATCCATGAAGTCTTAAAGTTTTAATTTCAAACTTTTATATAATTTTCATCCTTTTCTTTCTCTCGGGTCTTCCTTCGTCTCTTTCTTGGTCTACGAGGCGATTTTCTTCGTGCGTAGAAAGTCCTTTTGGTCACAAAATTGTTTAGAAAATATTATTAATTTTTTATTGCAAGTTAGGGGGGTATTTTTTGAAGTATTAACAAACAATTCTATTAACATTAAGAAAAAAGCAGGTTAGAAAAATATTGAAGTGTGGGAGTTACTGTCACGTTTCACTCTCACGTCTGCCTACTACTACTACCATCCCGTGACTCGCTTCGAGTCACTCACGGGCGGGTCTGAGAGTAGCTCTCGTCAGTAACTCTCGCCATGCTCACGGACTCCCTCGCTGTCATACGTTGACTCCCGAACTGGAAGCCTGAATTCTTCCTCTTCTCATTTGTGACGGGAAGGCCAAATCACGCCATTTTCATCTTTATTGCCTTTGGCAACAAGGGCGCATTTCCCTCTTCCGTAAATTTCCCTCTTTCCTCCCCACCCCCCGCCCTCCCCTCGCCCTCTTTCCTCCCCACCCCCCGCCCTCCCCTCGCCCTCATATCCATCTCTTCCTGTAAATAGTGGTGTAATGATTTCAGCGCCACCCCCACCTCCCAACCACCTCCACCTCAGCCCCTGGATAAGCAGCCAAGATCAATATTGTTCAGAAGGTCTATTCCGTTTCAGAAAATCTTTCACAGGAAGAGGAATAAAAAGAAGAGGAAAATGGAAGAGAAAACAAAGAATGAATGTAATGAGACTCAGATGGATGTTTTTGTTTTTATTTCTGCTAATTTGTTTGCTTATTATTTATTTGTTTTAAGTAAATTTCTAAAAAGAAAAAAAAGAAAAAGAACGAATATGATGGCACTATATGTATACAGTATATATATATATATATATATATATATATATATATATATATATATATATATATATATATATATATGTGTGTGTGTGTGTGTGTGTGTGTGTGTGTGTGTGTGTGTGTGTTTATATGTATAAGTATATATATACACACATAAATATATGTATATATATATATATATACACATAT
>NC_134790.1:20932139-20937139 GCF_046742065.1 Oratosquilla oratoria
GAGAATCCCAAAGAATTCTATAGTTACATTAGAGATAAAAAGGTTGTTAGGAATCACATTGGTCCACTATTATCTGCTGACGGTCAACTTGAATATTCAAATGAAGGAATGTGTAATATCTTAAACAATTATTTTAGCTAGGGATTCGTAAACGAAACACCTCAAAGTGAATTCCAAACTGAAACCTGTGAAAAGTCTGGGGTAAACTTACTCACTACGGTAAATATAACAAAAGAAAAAATTAAAAGGTGTATAGATAAACTCAAAGTTAATAAAACACCAGGGCCTGACGGTTGGCATCCAAGAATCTTAAAGGAAATGAAAAATGAGATTGTTGTTCCATTAGAAATTATTTTCAAGAAATCCATCATATCCGGAGATGTCCCAAGAGAATGGAAGCTAGCTAACGTTACTCCCATATTCAAAAAAGGTGACAAAAAGAAACCAAATAACTATAGGCCTATAAGTTTGACTTCAATCGTAGGAAAAATAATGGAAACTATCATCAGAGATGCTATCGAATATCATTTAGAAAGTAACCGTTTGATAAATGATAGCCAGCATGGTTTCAGACGGAAACGTTCTTGCGTGACTAACTTACTCGAATTCTACAACACAGTTATCTCGAATTATGACAAAAGAAACAATATAGATTTAATATATCTAGACTTTGCAAAAGCTTTTGATACCGTCCCACACGAAAGACTACTTACTAAATTAGCTTTGCATGGAATAAGTGGTAGCCTGTTAGGTTGGACTAGTAATTGGTTGAATGGTCGAAAACAGAGTTGTTTTAAATGGAAAAACTTCTGGATGGAAAAATGTTGCAAGTGGAGTTCCTCAGGGTTCCGTTCTTGGGCCACTTCTATTCATAGTATATATAAATGATATTGACCATGGACTAAAATCTACTGTTTCCAAATTTGCTGATGATACAAAACTGTGCGGAGTGGCAAATGATCAGTCAAACCAATTAGATATCCAAGAAGATTTAGATAAATTACAGCAATGGTCTGAAAAGTGGCTAATGAAATTTAACACAAGTAAATGCAAGGTAATGCACATAGGTAAAAATAACAGTAAGTACGATTACAAGTTATTTGGAAATTCGTTAACAAAAGTGGATAGTGAAAAAGATCTCGGCTTAATTATCAGTAACGACCTCAAATCATCCAAGCAGTGTATTTCAGCCTCTGAGAAAGCAAATAAGATTCTAGGACTGATTGCGCGATCTTTTGATTTCAAAAGTCCATCACTCATTAACAAGCTATATAAATCGTTAGTTTGTCCGCATTTGGAGTATGCTGTTTCCGTGTGGTCACCGAATCTCGTTAAAGACATTGACAGACTGGAAAGAGTACAACGGCGAGCCCCAAAACTGATTCCAAATATAAAAAATAAATCATACGAAAATCGACTAAAGCACATGAATCTGTTTTCCCTAAAAAGCGTAGACTCAGAGGTGACTTGATACAGGTCTTTAAGATTTTAAAGGGAATTGACAACATCAAAAGTGACAAAATTTTCACATTGAATGAGAATCAGACAAGAAACAATGGTCTCAAACTGTCCGGAAATAGATTCAATTTGGAAGTAGGTAGAAACAACTTTGCCAACCGTGTAGTTAATGAATGGAATAAACTTCCTGCACAGGTAGTGCAATGTAGTTCAGTTCGAAGCTTTAAGAATCATTTAGATAAATACCTAAGTAAGATGCTGTAATGATTATAATTTATCTTATATTATTTGTTTTTGTTTTGTTATCATTTGTCTGTCTGATTTTCATTTATTATTAGTTATATATCAATTTATCATTATTTACTATTTACCTGTTTGTTTATTATTTTAACTATACCTATGCATTTATTTATGTATTTCATTTGTTATTTACATTATTATAGTTTTTATTTATTATTTTATTATTAATATGATTTTTTTTTTTTTTTTTTTTGCATCCGACCTAGATATGGATCAAAAGGTCTCCTGTCGGCATGCTCCGCCTTTGTAATCCTTTGTAATCCTTTGTAATATATATATATATATATATATACATATATATATATATACTGTATATATATACATATATATACATGTATATATACATTATATATACATGTATATATACATACAGTTTATATATATAATATATATATATATATATATATACATGTATGTATACATATATATATATATATATATATATGTACATGTATATATACATAAATATATATATATATATATATATATATATATATATATATGTGTGTGTGTGTGTATGTGTGTGTGTGTGTGTGTGTGTGTGTGTGTGTGTGTGTGTGTATACATGTATACATACACACATACATTCATACATACATAAGTACGTACAAAATACATACATATACAGTATACATGCATGCATACTGACATACATACATACACATACATACATACATACATACATACATACATACATACATACGTGCATACATACATACATACATGCATACATACATACATACATACATACATACATACATACATACATACATACATACATACACTTTTACATGGTAGCTACACCTTTCAGAAAAATTTATTGGACATCACCGTCGAAAAAAAGGACCGATGATGGTCGGGGTGTGCTCTTTGTGACTCCTTGGTCGAGGTCTGTCGTCGAAGCCTTTGTCGAAGAGAGAAGGAGAAAAATTGTAAAAAAAAAAAAAAAAAAAAAAAAAAAAAAAAACTAAGACCCCGAGACCGCTCGATACGATCGCCCATTCTCTTGATGAGACCGAAGATAACTAGTTGCTGGGAGAGCCACAAGAGATAAATCGAAAACAAAATACTTGTGGACGGAGAGAGAGAAAAAATAGAGAAAGCAATTATTTGTGATGCGATGCGTAAAAGGGAAGGGGAAAGGAGAGGGGGAGAAGATGCGGAAGGAGGAGGAGGGAACGGAAGAGAAGGAGGAACAGGAAGAAGAGGAGGAGGAGGAAGAGGAGGAGGAGGAGGAGGTGGTGGAGTAGGAGTAGGAAGAACAAGAACATTCTAGGATTACTACTTAGTATAAAAAAGTTGCCTTTCATTAATTACTAAAATTATTACACACACACACACACACACACACACACACACACACACACACACACACACACACACACACACACACACACACACACACACACACACACACACACACACATCACATCACACACATACGCAAACACACGAACATATACATTATATATATATATATATATATATGTATATATATGATATATATATATATATTTACATATGTATATGTAGAAATATGTATGTATATATCCCTACCCATACCAGGTTTCACTTTTCATCCTACTTTTCCTGTTGTCCTGTCCCGGTATGCTCTTCCTGACTGAGTGTCACTTTCCTATTCTGAGTGCCGCCAGGGGATTTTATTCATCCCCGTGGTACCCCAACTGTAGAGAAGGGGTTCACTATTTCACTCATGCCCTCCCCTGCCGTATTGTACTTTTCCTTTTTAATTTGTTTGTCGCCATGAGATTTTATTCATCTCTGGGGCACGCATAACCTACAATTGGTTGTTTTAAGTGAAAATTCAATAACGTTACGGATAGGGACGACAGGTTGTAATGGACATGGAACTGCCTAGTATAGGCTATATGGCCTTTTGCAGTCTAACCCATTCTTATGTTATTAAGGGCTCCGGATGCAGGGTCTCTGGATTCTGGATGAGTGAGTTTTCATCCGGGTTTATGGAACAATCTTGAAACTGGATGGACGGATGGATGCAGAGTGGATTCCGCAGAGGAGGAAGGAGATAAGGTGGAGACTTGAGTATATCAAGATTATATTATGACCCTTAAGAAAGGACTCAGGTGGATCTAATAACCGGAGGACGTTCTTCGAGAAAGCTCGTCTTTAAGATTTTTTTTTTCTTTTTTTTTTTTTTAATTCTTCAAGAAGTATTTCGAAATTATGCTCTTCGATTTTTTTTTTTTACTACATTCTTCAGGGTATTCTTTAAGAATGTTTTCCACATCAATATATTCCTAAAAAAGAATTCGAAAATATTTCTTCAAGAAGTATTTCAAAATTATGTTTTTCGACTTTCTTTAGGTCATTCTTTTGGTTATTCTTCAAGAATATTTTCAAAATTATATTCTTCAAGAACTTTTTTCGAAAAAAAAAAATCTTCAAAAAGGTATTTCAAAATCTTATTCTTCGCCTTTTTATGACATTGCTCAGGGTATTCTTCAAGAAATTTTAAAATTTATATCCTTCAAGATTTCTTTTTCAAATGTGATCCAATTTCATCTTTTTGTTTTGTATTGTGAGATCGTTTATTATAATGGCGTTCAATACGGATTCTATTCTAGCGAACGGCTGATCACGTTCTTCAGCGTAGGAACGGCAGGCACCTCAACCTCGACTCGGAGTTCGACTTTTTGACTTTTGTCGAAGTTGATATTCTTCAGCAGAATCAACACTAGCTAGTGCCTTCGATAACACACAGGCAGGATGGCCCAAAAGCTCCTGAGATGTTGCAATTTGTGATAATTTCTTCACTAATTGACCTTAGTCCCGATATGTGGTTCCAGCAAGATGGGGCAACTGCCCATACCGAAAGGGACAGTATAGCCACTGGAACAATGTTTCTATACTGTATTAGAATTTTATACATGTATCTATAACAATAAGGTTGTTATCAAAAACCAGAACCCTTCAATGACTTTTGGGCCATCCTGTATATGTACAATACGTCACCAAGAGTGTTGATCTGTGGTCTGTGTCACTTTCCCCTTTGTTCCTCCTTCTTCCTCTTCCTTCTCTTTCTCCTCTTCCTCCTCTTCTTTATCCTCCTCCCCCACCCCCCTTCTAATGTATAGGTCTCTCCTTTTTCTTCTCCATTCGTGTTTCTTTGTCATCGTTTTTCTCTTTTTCTCTCCTCTCTTTCTTCAAAGGGGTCACATCTGATGTTAGATATCAGAAACACAAAAAGAAATTTCGTTTTT
>NC_134790.1:20942139-20947139 GCF_046742065.1 Oratosquilla oratoria
GAACATAAGCATGGAAGAGGCTGCAAGAGACCATAAGGCCTACACTAGGCAGTTCAGAGTCCATTACCACCTGTCATTCCTATCTATATAGCTATCTAATCTTCTCTCAAAACAACCAATTACCTCAGCGCTCACTACATTGTTATTGAGTCTATTCCATTCGTAAACCACCCTGTTGGTAAACCAGTTCTTGCCTATTTATTTCTTAAACCTAAATTTGTCCAATTTAGATCCATTACTACGAGTCCTGCCCTGCTGTCTTAATATGATGACCTTGCCTGCATCATCCTTGACCCATTTAAATACCACTATCAGGTTACCCAGCATTCTTTTTCTTTCCTGAGAGTGTAAGTGGTGTTTAAGCCTGTCTTCATATGGGATGTTGTGTCCTCAAAGGACCAGCGATCTCATGACTACACCCACAAAGAATAGTTGACGTAAATTTTCGTTTGTATGAATGAAGAAATTATAAATGTATAAGTAAAGAGGTGTGGTACTGTTTATTTTCTATAGAAAATGTGCAAAAGTTACAAATATTGTTTATTGTCAAAGACTTGCAGAAGTAATTCTTTTGGTACCCGGGGGGGGGGGTACCACGGACATGAAGAGAAAGAAAGTCAGTACCCGGTAAAGAAGGGGTTGATCTGAGGGTGTGCCACAGAGACAGTGGAAATAGCTTGGCGACAGACAGAGTAACGGGGTAAGGACCACCAGAAAGGGGAGGTGACCGCAATTCAGTGCTTAGATTTTATTAAGCGGTTTGTGCGCGTGATGGACCTAGAATATCTCATTCTAGATGACACCAGATTATTTAATTCAGACAAAAAAAAAAACTCCGGAAATCTAGGGATTAAATGGGATTTTTTTATACGACTTGTGTCTATGATGCACTTAAAGAATTTCATTTGGTATGAAGTCCCCTTTTATCATGTCTCTATCACCGTCAAAGACGCCCGTGTCATCTGGATTTTTGGACCCCCGCGCGAGGCTAGTGCAGTGCGACGTCATGTCGTCCTTTAACCTCCACTTTTTTTGTGAGTGTGTGTGTGTGTGTGTATGTGTGTGTGTGTGTGTATGTGTGTGTGTGTATATGTGTGTGTGTGTCCAGATGGAAGACGAAGGCGCTTCCTTAGAACGTGATCTGCTAATTTCAGCAACATTACACACACATTTTAAAGAAAGTTCAGACCCCGAGACAGCAATGTGTAGGGATTAGGACCCTTACGCCCTGAGGACATAAGGTCCGATGTTGCTTCATCTCTTAGGCTCGAGTGTGCGAAAGTCCCTTTTACCTGTTATGCAAGACTTAACCATGTATTTTTTTCCGTGTGTGTTTCTGGGGGAGGGATGTAGTTGGCTAAACTCCCTCACATCGTCTTGGTCATCTGAATTCTGGTTTAGATTGCTCAGCTGTTACAGTAACATTTCTGTGATTGAGCCCTGACCAATACAATTTGGCTCTAATGATTCAGTTCTCCTTTATTTTTCTGCGAACCCCTCTTTGCTCTCGTACAAGAAGTGGATTGTGGTGACTCCATCAGAGTGAGAGTGGGTGAGGGAGTGAGTGAGGGAGAGGGAGGGAGGGAGGGAGGGAGGGAGGGAGGGGAGGTGCAACTTGAAACTGGACCGACAGCAAGTAATGACAGTCACAACATATGTGGCATCTTCTTGGGGGGGTACCATCTTTGACATCGTCTCATGAGCGAAGAGGGGCTGGGGAGGTCAAAGACTTCTTCACTTTACCTTCAAAATACCGGGTAAGATTTTTGTTTTTATTCGGGCTGTAGGCTACCATCTTTCTTCATAGCGAAGAATAAACAGTAAACAGAGTAGTAAGGATTTCTGAGAATGTCATGTCTGGGTCAATTAGCTATACCTTTGTCTGAATGGCGTGTTGCATAATACAAACAATTTCACCTCTGGAGAGAATATATTTTTTGTTGTTTTAATTGAAGACCTGTAATACCAATAGTCTAGGTGCCAAATGAGGGGAGGGGATGCCACAGGGATAGATAAATCTCGTGACGGCAGCAGAATGAGTGAGAACAGGTCCACCAGGCACGGAAGGATGGGTTCCGATTCCTTTGCTGGCGAGAGAGTGTCCAGAGGAATGGAATCGCCTGCCAATAGACAGAATGATAAAAAAGTGTCATCCTGCACGGAGGCGCTTAATCTAAATAGGCTGATAGAGTAAGATGTAATTAAGATATCGGGTCATTTCTGTTTTCACTGCACCACTTTTTTTTTCTTTTGTCGTCTCCTTAGCATTTCAGAACTTAGGCTAACCTAACCTAATCTAACCTAACCTAACCTAACCTAACCTAACCTAACCTTACCTAACCTCGTCAAGCACTTTGGTTATGCCTGCTGCACAGACATTGGCTTTGTGTCGGGGAACCTCAAATGACCCAAGAAATGATCACAATAGTTTACATATAATTGAACTAAAACAGAATAGAATCAAATTACAAATTACATCCGATAAAGAACGGAGCATTAGAGAGACACCGTGATACCTGAGCTACTGAGGTTGTGCCACGAGCGTGAGTAAAAATCACCTGGCGGCAATAGGAATGAAAAGAAAACGTACCATTCGGTACGGAAGGAAGTGACTCGTACTCTTTCATTTATTTATTATTTATTATTCATTATTTATTATCTATCATTTATCATTTATCATTTATTATTTATTATTTATTCATAAATATTGTTTATCATTTATTATTCAATATTTATTGTTTATTATTACTTATTGTTTTCTTTTTTCTATTTTTTATTTTATTTTTATTTTCGTTATTTTTTAATTTCGATTTTTTTATTTTTGTTTTCTATTTTTTGTTTTTATTTTTTTATTTTTATCTATTTATTTCTTATAGACTGCAGTAGCGAGCGATGACTTCCTATTTTTTATTATTGTTGCACCTCCTGCGGACCCATTCGTTCTAAAATCTTTTAATTCAAAGTCAAACTGGACATCGTGGTATATGTGGGTCAGGGCGGGTAGCCTTTATTGCATACGTAGTAGACTGGTGGATTGATTGACCAATGGTCATATGGTGGCTTTCTTCCATCCATTCCTCCTTTCTCCATATCTCTCTCCCCTCCTACCTTCCTTCCCACCTTCCTTCCTCCCTCCTTCCTCCATCTCTTCCTTCCATCCCTCCTTCCTTCTTCTCTTCCCTCCCACCTTCCTCTCTTCCCTCCTGTCTTCCTTCCTACCTCCCTCTTTCCTTCCTCCATCTCTTCCTTCTATCCTTATTTCCTCCCTCTCTTTCCTCTTGCCTTCTTTCCTACCTTCCTCCATTCTTCCTTCCTCCATTTCTTCCTTCCATCCCCCCTTCCTCCCTCTCTTCCTTCCTACCTTCCTTTTCGCCTTCCTCCCTCTCTTCCTTCCTTCTTACCTTTCTTAATTTTTACCTTCCATTTCTCTTTCCTTCCTTCTCTCCCTCCTCCCTTTCTTCTTTACTAATTGTACCTTCCTTCTTTCCTTCCTACCTTCTTATCTTCCTTCCTTCTTACCTTTTTCCTTCTTTACTTCCTTTTTTTTTTACCTTATTTTCTTCCTTCCATCACTCATTTTTTCTTTCTTTTTACATCTTTCCTTCCTTGATTTATTTCTACCTTTCTTCCCTCCCTTCTTCCCCATCTCCCGCTCTCCCTCTCTCCCTCTCTCCCTCTCTCTTTTACTTCTTTCCTTGATATCTTTCTATGTTCCATTCTTCCTTCCTCCCATCCCCCCTCTTTTTTATTTCTTTCTCTTTCCTCGTTTTCATTCCTTCTTTCCTTCCCCTCCCCACATGCTACTGTGCCAGGTGCATTTGTCCTCGAATGTACATAATCTGTCATACAGACATATTTGACTCTCTTTCTCTACAGGTTATTGATCATGCAAAATATGATACTGTAGCATAGTATCAGCTAATGTCATGCCATATCATGGTCCCATATTTCTCTCCACTTAAATAAAGTATAAAATCAATCTAATCTCAATTATAATAAAATGGTAACGTAGACACACGTACAGGTTAAAGAAAACGGGGCGCTCCTCCACTTCCAAGTGTACATGAATCGACCTCTTCTTCTTCTTCCATCCTTTGAATAGAATAGCCTGAGGGCAGATGTATTGAAAGGAAAAGTGGCACACGGTAGGAAAGGGTTCGGAAGTGATGACAAAGCTATTGTCGTCGTGATGATAGGAGCATCTGTGGAGCAGATCAATCCGTGTCTCTTCTATTGTTTTCATCACGCAAGTCGGATCCGCCATAATGCCTTGCTAGACGTCTCCATTATTCGTCTTAAAAAATAGAGAGAGAGAGAGAGAGAGAGAGAGAGAGAGAGAGAGAGAGAGGAGTGAGATGGGGAAAACAAGAGAGAAAATATAAAGAGAAAGAGGGGAGTGAAAAAAAAGGTGTGACGGAACCAAGGAAGAAGGAAGATAAAGAGGGAGAAAGAAAAGAATAGGTTTGGAGGAGAGCATTAGTATTTTGTTGGCAATAACCAGCTCTTCCATCCTTGGTGTGGAGTCATTGAAATGGTCAAGGGAAGCTTTAAGGAAGGTAGAACAACAGAGGGATAGTAGAAGTTAATGGTGTGTGTGTGTGAGTGTGTGTGTGTGTGTGTGTGTGTGTGTGTGTGTGTGTGTGTGTGTGTGTGTGTGTGTGTGTGTGTGTGTGTGTGTGTGTGTATTCACCTCGGATCTGCTGCAGCCTCTTTTCGAGACAGCCAGACACCACCCTACGGCAGTGAGCTCAGAGCTCATTATTAGCAGATCTCTGGGTAGGTCTGAGACCACTCACACTCCACACACCGGGAATGCAAGGTCACAACTCCTTGACTAACGTCCCGTACCTACTCGCTGCTAGGTGAACAGGGGCTACACGTGAAAGGAGACAAACCCAACTTGTCTCCGCCCGTCCGGGGAATCGAACCCCGGTTCTCCGGCTTGTGAGGCCAGTGCCTTACCAATCCGCCACCGGGCCGTGTGTGTGTGTGTGTGTGTG
>NC_134790.1:20957139-20959639 GCF_046742065.1 Oratosquilla oratoria
GTTTACTTAATTTACACAGTTGTAATGTACAGGGTTGGATCTACACTCATGGGATACCGTCTTTGTGTTTCCATTGGTTGAATCATGTATGCGCTCGTGTGTGTGTTCACGAAGTTGTATTTGCCTGAATATAAAATGCAAGAGAAGGACTTCGTTCGCGGGGTTCCGTTTCTTTGTCTCCGTTGGTCAAAATCAAACTTTGCCTTGGATTTGGCTATTGCTATATATTAGATTATTTCTTCTTTTAGGCTGCTCTTCCTTAAGTAGAAGTATGTTCACACAAAACTATGTTTCTTGATATCCTTTTTTATATATATGTATATATATATATATATATATATATATATATATATATATATATATATATACATATATACATACATATATATATATATACATATATATATATATATACATGTGTGTGTGTGTGTGTGTGTGTGTGTGTGTGTGTGTGTGTGTGTGTGTGTGTGTGTGTGTGTGTGTGTGTGTGTGTGTGTGTGTGTGTGTGTGTGTGTGTGTGTGTTTGTGTTTGTGTGTGCGAATACAAAATTGATAATGAATGTGTGTATTTATGTATACCTAAATTTGACAATGTGTATATCTACCCATATGTTGGACTGTATGTTAGTATAAGTGGCATCGTTCAAATACTTGAGAGAAGCTAAATAACTCTGACTTCATTTTTAAGGTCACTTGGGAGTTGAAGGCAATCAGTAGATCAATATTTGATTGGAATAATTTCTATTTCTTTGTTTTAGTTAATCTTCTTCCGTAAAGGATTACAACATTGGGGACATTTAACATTTAATAATGTTGTCTCCTTCTCGTCGAGTGAAAGTTGTTTTTTATTTTTATATTTAAGTTTGCAGAATTCTTCCTCGTTTACATCTCCACCATGCTACCCAACAAGAGGACGAATACCACCACTACCACCACTACCACCACCACTAACACCACTGCCACCACTACCACTACTACCACTACCGTCACCATCACTACTATCACCACCACCACCAGTACCACCACCAATGTAAATACCAGCACCAGCATAAACACCACCACCATATCCACTACCAACACCAACACCAACACCAGCACCAACACCACTACCAACACCAACACCAACCTCACCAATATCAACACCACCAACACCACTAACACCACCAACACCACCAACAGTAATATCCTCAAATGTAATTACAGAACCATCCTTTGTTCATTTTTATTTACCTATTTATTTCTATATATTCTTTTTTTTATACTGTCCCTTCGGAATTGGTTCTTCCTGGCTTCAGGATATTCTGTTCATCTCTTTAGTTCCCTCGAAGTAGTTTCAGCCTCTTTTGATTAATGTCTTCCGTAGCTAGTGGTCATTTTCCTTTACCCAATTTCATAGAAAGGAGGTCAGTGATTAAAGGAACAATATCACTGTGTCTTGAAGCAAAAGGAGAAGAAAAGAAAATCACAGGACAGAAATTGTACTCCCGACTTCTGGTCTTGAGGCAGGCAATTGCAAAAACGTCTCTTTCTGCAAGCAAACGTTTAACTCACTGTCAACACATATTTGTCTTCCACACTTAAATACGTTCCTTCTTTTCTTCAGATAAGACGTGGTTTTGACGTCTTTCTTTCTTATCTCTCTTATCGTTCTCCTTCGTCTCCTTTCAGTCTAGTCCCACCTCCTCTTCCTCTTCCTCCTCTTCCTCCTACTTCTCCTATTCTTTCGATTTTTTTTCTCATAATAGGTAATTTTTCACGATTTCGGGGAAAAAATGTCAGTTTTCCCGCTCTTAACACATAAATGACCTCTCTCATATTCCCTTCTATCTCCATCTATGTTTATGCTTTTAATGTCCCGCCCTCCGTTTTCTTTTATGTTGGTCCCATCAACTCATTTTCTAATGATGGTAGTAGTTTTCTACCCTTCATTACTACAGTGATGTTTATCTTGGTAGATGACGTCATTATCTATTTCATTTGTTTAATGTTTTCTTACTCATTTTCTGTTCACCTCCATTTCTTTCTTTCTGAACCCAGACCCCAGTTACACGTTTTCTATAACTCCGGAGTATCGTATACGTTTTCTCTATTATATCTTCCTCTTCGTTTTCTTTTTTTCACATTGCATTTTCTTCTTCCTTTTTCTGTGTCTACTTATTCATTTATTTATTCATTCATCTATTCATTTATTTATTCGTTAAATTATCAATCATTTATTTATCTATCTATTTATCATTTTATATTTGTTGATGGCTGCCTAATTCCCTCTTTGTATCATTTATCCTTTATTTACAGTATATATATATATGTATATATATATATATATATATATATATATATATATATATATATATATATATATATATATATCACTGGTGAGAAATGTAGTAACACATTTGTAAATCACAACTAACACCACAGTCGGACGAAAGAAAGAGTTGCGTAAGCGAAACTATATATTTCGATTGTTAACTGCAAGAGGGATGCAGTTAGCAATCGA
>NC_134790.1:20969639-20974639 GCF_046742065.1 Oratosquilla oratoria
CTACTCCTCGTACTCCTCTTCCACTCCTCCTCCACTCCTCCTCTTCCACTCCTCCTCCTCCTCTTACTTCTCCTCCTCATACTCCTCCTCCTCCTCTTACTCCTCCTTCTCCTCTTACTCCTCTTCCACTCCTCCTCCTCCTATTACTCCTCTTCCTCCTACTCCTCCTCCTTCTCCTCTTTTTCATCTTCCTCCTCCACTCCTTCTCCTCCTCCTCCTTCGCCTCCTCCACTCCTCCGCCTCCTCCTCCTCCTCCCCTCCGCCTCCCCTTCTACTCCCCTCCTCCTCCTCCTCCTCCTCCTCCACCTGCTCTTGCTCCTCCTCGTCCTACTGCTCCTCCTCCATACCAATGATCTTCGTTAAAATTATTTTCGTTTATTTCCTCTCTTTTAATTTTCTTTCTTTTAATTCTCTTTCTTTTCCTTCCTTATCTTCGTTGCTTTCGGTCTCACGAGGACTCTTGATTCTGAAGATCGACCTAGAGGACGGGAGTTGACTTGGTTTGTCCTGTGAGATATCTGTGAGATTCACGTAAGGTCGACTCAAAATAAGGCTCGTTGGCGTTCATAGTTAAGATGTGGGATTATTTTTTGTGGTCATCTTTATGAAAAGTGCATGGTTTTTAGAAAATATATATAATAATGATGATGATAACAACAACAACAACAACAACAACAACAACAATTCTATTTCCTAAAATTCATGGTAGCTTCCATTATTTGCAGGACTCCTTACGATAAATTTTTTGAGAATGTATCTCATCATTTTTACTTTGTTAGCAAAAAGCGGGGCTTCTTTACTTAGGGAAATTATGACACCGAAGAGGTGAAGTCATAGCGGTAGTCAAAGAGAGCTTTAAGAAGAGTGGCAAAAGCAGAAAGAATTGTAAACGTTAAAAGTATTTTTTTTTTTTTCTTAGATTTGTCTCCAGTCATAAAGGAATACTACGCGACTCGAGTCTGTAGAAATGTCCAGAGCTGGGCGCGTTCCTAGGTACGTTCCTAGGTACGTTCCTAGGTACGTTCCTCGGTGTCCTGAGCAAAGTCATGCCAGTCAGGACACCGAGGAACGCACCGAAGAACGCGCCCAGCTCTGGAACTGTCAATATGTCCTTTGAATACTAGCTGCATGAAAAAAACGTTTAATCAGTTCCCCATGCGAGGTGGAGAGGTATGTAAGGTAAAACCCTTTGATGAAGGACAAGATGAGTTCTGTTATTTCTAGTGTGCATACTCACAGTCATCTCTCTTTGTTTTCCAGGATTCAGGATGAGGCCTGCCCTGCTTCTCCTCACCCTGGCGCTGGGGCTGGGCACCGCCAACGCTGCCTGGAGGGTGAGTGGTCAATTCGCCCGTTTGTTTGTTCCCTTGTGTTCGAGAGAAAATGTCCTCGACGGACAATTTCTCCCCTGGTCGGCTGTAGTTTACCAGCGTCCCTATGGACACTCGTGTCATACTGGGAGTTATTGTCAAAGGGAGTTATGATTGGGAGTTTCTTAGATGATGTAGGTTAGTATATGTAATCAAAAGCTACGAGTATTTTTTCCATGTTAATGAAAAGAGGATTTTTTGATGACTACAAGAAGAGTTGATTGATTGAATATATGTAGAAAACTTGGAGATTGGTAAAAGGAGATCGTTGTTTGTCTCAGAGATATGTAATCGGGGGTGAGGGAGGGGAGGAGGAGGAGGAGAGGAGAGGAGATGTGAGGAGAGGGAGGGGAGGAGGAGGAGGAGAGGAGAGGAGATGTGAGGAGAGGGAGGATAGGGGGAGTAAGGAAGAGGTGCTACAAAAAAATAAACCAATAGAAATCTTTAGTCGACAGAAAGAAAATCACGAAATGATCTTTGGAGATCTATAGAAAGGAGAATGGGGAGGACGAGGAATAAGAAGAGAGAGGGGAGGAAGAGGGAGAGGGAGAGGAGAGGAAGAGAGAAAGGGAGAGGAAGAGGAATAGGGAGAGGGAGGGAGGGAGGGAGGGAGAGAGAGAGGGAGAGGGAGAGGGAGAGGAAAAGGGAGAGGGATAGGGAGAGGAAGACAAAGAGGAAGAGGGAAAGAGAGAGGAATAGGAGGAGGAGAGGAATAGGAAGAGGAATGGGAAAAGGGAGAGGAAGAGGGAAAAGGAGAGGAAGAGGGAGAGGGAAAGAACGAGGAAGGGGAGGAAGGAAAGAGGAAGAGGGAAAAATTGGAAGAGGGAGAGGAGTAGGAAGAGAGAGTGGGAGAGGGCAAGGAAAGAAGAGGAAGAGGAAATGAGAGACAGGGTGAAGGAGAAAAAAAAGAGAAAGAGAAAGAACAAGAGGAAAAGAAAGAAGGAGAGTGAGAGGGAGAGGGAGAGGGAGAGGGAAATGATAATCACGACCAAGAAAAGTGAACATTTCCCTCACGCCTACTGGAGGCTCAGGAACTGAAATCCCTGAAGTCACTTTGAGTCAACGGATCTCCACAATAGACTTTATTCGTTCAGCTGAGTGACGTGGTCACACCCTCTGATGGAAACCCTAAGAAAAGAAGAGAGAGAGAGAGAGAGAGAGAGAGAGAGCGAGCTGGATAGATAGATAGATAGATAGATAGACACAGAGAGAGAGAGAGAGAGAGAGAGAGAGAGAGAGAGAGAGAGAGAGAGAGAGAGAGAGAGAGAGAGAGATCGTTTACCAGGAATCACTTTGCTTCAGTCGAGGCCGCTGTACTTCAGCCTACGCACTCGAAATAGCCGAGGTAAGTAGCCTTCACTGGTGGGCGTGTGCAATCGTTCCCGGAACGCTGTTGCAATTACGTTGATGAGTACCCAGCTCGGGTCCATCATCAAGGGTAAAAATGCTTTGCTCATTGAACAGCTGATGCAGGGGAGGGTGGGGGTGGGAGGGGGAGGAGGAGGGTCGCGGCATAGATGAAGGGCATTTTGTGTAATTTGGCTTTAATACAATCCCTCCCCTTCGTCCCCAGTGATCCCTCTTTCTCTCTCTCTTTACACTGCGCATGTGTGTGTGTGTGTGTGTGTGTGTGTGTGTGTGTGTGTGTGTGTGTGTGTGTGTGTGTGTGTGTGTGTGTGTGTGTGCGCGCGCGCACTGCTGTTCTTTCCCCGTTATAAAGCTTTCTGTTCCAACACTTTCACCACCATCACCACCACTACTATCATAACTACCACCATCACCACCACCACCAATACCACCACCACCACCACCATCTCCACCTCTGCTATCACCAGTCAACTTACCCACTTTGCAATATGGCTACGTTACTCAAATTTACCACTTTTAATACCCTTTTGCATGGAGAACGCTTCATAACATTACAAACTCGAGTCTGTCTAACTTCATTCAGAACACTAACGGAAATTTGGTTAGATGGTATAGACAACCAACAAACCAGATCAGCTTATATAAGAAACCCAATTAAACCTCCATTCGCTATGGTTAACAAACGTTGACCAAAGTCTGGCGAAAACAACGTTTCGATAGCACGGGGACCTTAATGTGACGAGGATGAAGTTTCCCTCTCGGCGAAATACAAAGAAGTAAATCCTGAATATCTTTTTTTTTTTTCTTCTTCGTAAAGTCCATTCCATTATGGTAGATCTACAGCAGCTTTGGGTCGAGCAGCTTCATTGCGGAAAAGCTGTGGAGCTGCAGGCAGTTGGTAGCTGCTAGGGTCTATAGCCAAGGGGTATGGTCAGTAACGGTGAAAGGGATTTGTTTCTTTTTCAACTTCTTAGATTTCTTTCTCTTTCTCGTCCTCCCTCTCATCTTCTCTCGTCTTCTCTTTCTGCCTTGCTCTCTTTTGTCTTCTCTTTCTCTCGTCCTCTCACTCGCTCTCTCTTTATCTTTCGTCCTCTCTTTTCCTAGCTCGCCTTCTCTCGTACCTTGCCTCTCCCACCTTCTCTTTCTCACCTTCTCTCGCTCTCTCTTCATCTTTAGCCCTCTCTCTTGCCTTCCCTTGCTTTCTCATTCTCGCCTTCTCTCGCTTCCTCTTAATCTTTAGTCCTCTCTTTCTCGCCCCCTCTCTTGCTTTCTCTCACCTCCTCTCGTTCTCTTTTTATCACCTTCTTTCCACTCTCTATTCTTCTCTCTCGATCTCTCTAGCCCTATATGTATCCCTCTCCCTCTCCCTCCCATTCCCTCTCTCTCTCTCTCTCTCTCTCTCTCTCTCTCTCTCTCTCTCTCTCTCTCTCTCTCTCTCTCTCTCTCTCTCTCTCTCTCTCTCTCTCTCTCTCTCTCTCTCTCTCTCTCTCTCTCGCTCCCCATCCCTCCCTCCCTCCCTCCCTCCCTCCCTCCCTCCCTCGTTCCCTCTCCCTTTCCCTCTTCCTCCCCTGCCCTGTCTTCCTCCGACCCGCCTGCTTGAATCAACGACTGACCTCAATATATTTCTTGAGATTATTGTGCGATCAAAGCTTAGGAAGTCTTCGAAAAAATATGGATGACGGGTCAATCTTCTCTAAGCCCTCTTTTATTTTTTTATAATTATTCGTTTTAATCTCGGGATAAAAAACAATTCTGAATAAAGACCTTTTCTTCAAAAAAAAAAAAAAAAGGGGGGGAGTTCTCTTTGACTTCCTGATCTCGAAGATGACTTTGCATATAGGCAAGAAGAAGAAGAAAAAGAAAAAGAAGAAGAAAAAGAAGACGTCCTCAAATATGGAGATAATAAAACAAAACGGTAGAATATATAAACATACATACATATATAACATTACGCACACACACACACACACACACACACACACACACACACACACACACACACACACACACACACACACACACACACACACACACACCTACCTTGACAGGTTGTGAGAAAGGCAGAGGGGAAAACACACAAATAGAACGAGAGTTTATTCTTTAACAGTTTCGCACTATGGTGCGAAACTCTCGTTCTATTTGTGTTTTCCCCTCTGCCCCCCCCTCTCTCTCTCACACACACACACACACACACACACACACACACACACACACACACACACACACATACATATATATATATATATATATATATATATATAT
>NC_134790.1:20979639-20982139 GCF_046742065.1 Oratosquilla oratoria
CTTTCCCGTCCTCTTCCTCCTACTTCTTCTTCTCTGCGTCCTCCTTCTCTTCCACTCTCTTCTCCTTCGCTTCCTCCTCCTTCTTTTTCTCTGCATCCTCCTCCTCTTCCTCCTCCTCCGTCTTATTCTTCTTCTTCTTCTTCTTTTTCTTCTTCTTTTCTTTCGCCTCCTCCTCCTCCCCCTTTTTCTTCTTCGTTTCTGCATTTTCCTTCTTCTCTACTGTCTCCTCCTCTTCCTCCTCCTCCTTCTTTATCTCTGCATCCTCCTCCTCCTCCACTGCCTCCTCCGTGTCCTCTTCAACCTCTCCATTCCGAGACGAGGGGTCGGTGGAGTCGGGAGATTGACGGCCAGGTGGTCATCGAGACTCGCATGCAGAGTTTTCCCGGGGAAAGGGGGAGAATAAATCCAGCAGGAGCCGAAGGAGGACGCTGGGGCCTCTTGAGGGCGGAGTCATGAAGGAAGAGTGCCAGGAGGCAGAGGACGAGGAAATAGTCTAGTGAAGGATTCGTCGTAAGATAGGCGTCATGGACGAAGAGGGAAAAAATAATCTGGTTAAAGGTTGGTCTTTGGATACGATTTTAAGGTACAGGAAAATTTGGCTGGCGTGATGAGAAGAGGGATTGGAGGGATGAGTCACTAAAGGGATTTAAATATCAATGACGCACAAGTGGGAGGGAAGTGGGAAGGAGAGGAAGGTGAAGAGAGCGAGGGAGGGTCCTTGGAAGGAAGAGAGGAGGAGGTGGAGGAGGGAGAGGAGAAGGAGTCAAGAAGGGAGGAAGGGAGGGAGGGAGGGGAGGGGGAACGCTGTGTCTACGAGGGAAAGGCTAAATATATGAGCTCGGAAATTATATACTAAAGAGGATATGGAAGGAGGAGGGAGAGTGAGAGGGGAAAAAGAGAGAGAGAGAGAGAGAGAGAGAGAGAGAGAGAGAGAGAGAGAGAGAGAGAGAGAGAGAGAGAGAGAGAGAGAGAGAGAGAGAGAGAGACTGGTGAGTAAGGTGACGTCTTTGGGTGCAATCAAAGGAAAGGAAAGTGACAAATGTGAAGTCAACAGCGGGATTAAATGACAGGACGTCAATAACCGGGAGGAGGAGGAAAAGAAGGAGGAAGAGTAGGAGGAGGAGGGGGAGGAGGAGGAGAGGAGGAAGAGGAGAGGAGGAAGAGGAGAGGGAAGAGGAGGTAGAAAGAAAGACCAGTGAGAGAAAGAGAAGGCGGAGGAGGAGGAGGAAGAGAAAGAATAGTTAGAATGAAAGACCAATGAGAGAGGGAGGAAGAGGAGGAGGGGTTAGAAGAGGGAATGGAAGAGTAGGGGGAGGAGGAGGAGGAGTGGAAAGAGGACATAGAAAGAAACATCAGTGGAGAGAGGAGGAGGAGGAGGAGGAGGAGGAGGGGAAATAAGAGGGAGAAGAAGAGTAGCGGGAGAAAGAAGACCAATGGGGAGTAAAGGTTGGAAGTAGGAACGTAGGAAGAAGAACAGGAGGAGGAGAAAGAGGAATAGGAGGAGGAGGAGGAGGAAAGATGAGGGAAAAGAGAAAGAGGAGGATGAAGAGGGGGAGGGATGAGGAGAAGGAAGATTATAGAGGTACACAGCAGAAGAACAGGAAGAGGAGGAGGAGGATGAAGGATGAAGATGAGGGAGAGGAAGGTTATAGGTGTGGGGAGCAGAAGAAGAGGAGGAAGAGGAGGAGGGTGAGAATGAAAAAGTAGAAGAGAAGGATAAGGGTGAGGATGAGAAAGCAGAGGAGGATGAGGAGGAGAAAGCAGAAGAGGAGGAGGAGGAGGAGGAGGAGGAGGAGGAGGAAGACGAGTAGGTGGAGGCAGCAAAGCGTAGGCACAGTAAAAAAGTGCGGTTTCTCTCTCTCTCTCTCTCTCTCTCTCTCTCTCTCTCTCTCTCTCTCTCTCTCTCTCTCTCTCTCTCTCTCTCTCTCTCTCTCTCTCTCTCTCTCTCTCTCTCTCTCTCTCTCTCTCTCTCTCTCTCTCTCTCTCTCTCTCTCCCCCTCCCTCTCTCTCTCCCCCACTCTTTCGCTCTCTGTAATGTTTCGCCCAGCAAATGGCCATCGCTGTGATCGGATGAACGAAATCCAGATTGACTCTCTCCCCGTTGGGGGTGGGTGGTGGGGTGGTGGGGGGGATGTCCGAACTGTTGTAAGGATGGCGACCTCTCGTCGGGTTCATTTCGGTAAGTTTAAGTAACGTGAGTTCGGTCATTCAATAAGGTCATATTTAAACTCGATTAGCATAACAGTTTTGAGATAGTTTAGGCTAGATTAAGTTAGGTTATGTTAGGTTAGGTTAGGTTAGGATTAGGCTACGTTAGTCTATGGTAGGGTTAGACAAGGAGACAGAATTATAACAAAAACTTGCAATCAGGAGGTCGTCATCCCAACAACAGTTGGGAATTCGGATCCTGGGATTAAAGAAAAAAAAAAAAACAGCTGAAGAGGGCTGAAGGCTATTTCTTCGACGCTTGGAACGAAATAGTTAATGAGATAGCGAAGGG
>NC_134790.1:20984639-20999639 GCF_046742065.1 Oratosquilla oratoria
AAAATACACATCTTGTTCGTCCTGCACCTTTGACCAGCTGACCAAAGCGTGTTTGAATAAGACAAAAGCACTGCATTTGCATTTGGGTAATTTATTTGCAATATACTGATATCATCTTGATATGTTTTGGTCAGCTTATTGTAGGTAAAAAGAGGTAGTGATGGGATTTTCTTTTGTCATACTGCTGGCAAACTTGAGTTATGTGTTCAAATAATCTAGAAGCAAAAAACAAAAATAATAGAAGCTTTGTTCTCGGTGTAGACAATACTCCTTATTTCGCTTCGTATTTTCCCTCTTACAAGGAGGATAGCCAAATCGAAAGGCAAGTACTCACTCCCACCCCTTTCACTCCCACCCATTTTACTCCCATCCACCTCACCCTTTCCTTCCTCTCGTCTTAGCTCCTCATGGATGACGGGTCATCCCTTCCATGGGTCAGAAGCAATGCAGCAAGGCGGGGAGCAATCCCTTTGGGCTGAGTCAAAATATCGTTCATATGTAACCACTCCCTACCCTCCATCCCCCACTCCCTCCCTTCCTTGTATCATAGTATAGTCTATACACAGCTATTTTCCACTCACCCCTATCTCCTGCCTTCTCCCTTCCTTGCTCAACAGACATTCCCCTCTTGCTCAACGCCCCTTTCACCCCATCCATCAATATCATTTTTGGTCGTCCTCTCAAGTTCGCTCCCTCCACCTCTGCCTTTGACATCTCTTTTACTAATCTTTCTTTACTCAGTCTTTCCACGTGTGTCCAAACCATCCCAATACTTTTGCGTCGCCCCCATCTGCCATCTCATTTTCCATCCCAGCTTTCCTCCTCACCTCCTTGTTTATCACTATCTGTATCATATATATATATATATATATATATATATATATATATATCTATATATATATATATATATATATATATATATATATATATATATGCAGGAACCTCACTTCACCGTATATGGATGCGAGAAAATATCAGTGTTCAACTACCCTTCGAATATGATTATATAGTTAAAAAAAGAGAAAATCATCATAAACAGTTTTCCCAGCAATTCAAATGTGGTATACAAGGATTTTTGTAAAAAAAAAACGTGACACGTTCCACATCAGCCATTCAAGTAAAGAAATCAAAACCAGGATCTCTCAACACAAACACAAAATGAAATAGCTTAGTCAAGCAATTGTCTTTTTCAACTCAAAGCCAATGATAGGGTCCCAAGATACTAATTTTTTTTTTCGATTTTCTTTATTACATCATGTCTAATATCTGGTATACATAACAAAAATATGAATTTAAGTTACAGATATTATAAATGTTACCAACTATTAACAGGTTTAATCATGAGATAATTCCCACGAGATTGATTGTCCGAGAAAGCAGGACATTAGGAAAGGATGAAGTCGCTGACCTTCTCTTGTTGTAGTGTGTACAAAAAGATTTTATGTTTTCTAATTTCTGTACTGTTTGTCTTAGAGCTTAATACATGCAAAATCTTACCGTCTAATGTTTAATTTCTCCTATGTTTTTTCTCGTGTATATATATATATATATATATATATGTATACATATATGTATATATACATATATGTATATATATATATATGTATACATATATGTATATATACATATATGTATATATATATATGTATATATATATATATATATATGTATATATATTCTTTCGTAACTCTACGTTCGCAAAAAAACGCATGATGGTCAGCACCTGTCAGCACCTGTCAGCACCTGTCACACTTCAACCTCATTTTCATCTTCACCAGAACGTCCTCACGATTTCTTACACCCTCAACACCATTAACTTCACCCTCGCCCTCTCCCGAATCCTCACCCACGGCTTCACCCTTACCCTATCACGTACCTTCACCCTAATACTCGTCCTCACCCTCGCCCTCATCCTCATCCTCAGCCTCATCCTCACCATCATCCTTAAACTCACCCCTGCCCTCACCCTGACCTTCGTTTCTTTCCAAATCCTTCTTAACAATTTACGTAATTTCCCGTCTTATCATCAGCTCGCACTCGTGTTAATTTAATCTCTCCTTTTGCGCCTCCCGACCCCCCCCCACCCATGCACACACACGACCCATCCCCCATCCCCCGTCCCCCGTCCCCCGTCCCTCCCACGTCCGGAACCTTGCAGGATCCCACACGCGCGCGAACACACACACATACGCACACGCTTGCATGCACACATGCATACACACGTACAGACACACACACACACACACACACACACACACACACACACACACACACACACACACACACACACACGCACACACACACACGTGTGTGTGTGAGTGTGTGTGTGTGTGTGTGTGTGTGTGTGTGTGTGTGTGTGTGTGTGTGTGTGTGTGTGTGTGTGTGTGTGTGTGTGTGTGTGTGTGTGTGACATCCGTCTTTTCCCTTCTTTCCTTCAATGTTTGTACAGCGAGGCTGCTCGTCTCCCTTCACCCCTTCCATACCTGGCGATACCTTTCCTTATATTGTGACTGCCATCAGGCGATTCTATTCACATTTGAAGCTCTCATTGGGTACAAAAAAAATGGATCACTGGGACATTAATCCCGCTCTATATCCTTCTCCTTTTATTTCAGCCTCCGCAATCGAGAAGTTGCCTGGCAGAAAATTTCAATTACGGTGGCTAACGAGGAAATGAGTACAAACATAAGAGCCGGGTTGGCATGTGGAATCTTGACAAGATGAATATATAATGAGAGACCTCGAGGAGAAAAAGCCCTGTTTTATAAAGAAAAAAAAAAGTGGGAGCGAGCTTGCACCGTATCATAAACCCTTTCCCCTGCATAGAACCTCTTCCTCTCTCGGCTGATTGAAATCGCCTGTCGGCAGCCACATTATTAATGAAAATGATCAGTAATACTGGAATTATCTTGATCGAGGTATTTTTTCCTCTTTGGTGAATAAAATCGCCTGGCGGGAAACAGAATAAGGTAAAAATTATTCTTAGTGGTAAAATGATTAAAAAGGAAAGTCATCAATATACACATATAAACATATACACACAAATACACGTGCACACATATATACGAACACATATATACTTATATACATATACACATACACATATGCACGTATACACATATCCATATATACATACACACACATATATACTAATATATATACACATATACACATACATATATGTACACATGTACACAAATACACATATATACGTAACAAGTAGTATATATTGTTGTAAACTTCCCTGAATATGTCCAGTGTGGTCAAAAGACGGACTTGGAGATGTCAAACTTTGAAATGTCACATGGATTTCTGTTAAACGCCCTCGCACCTTCACACAAAGGCATTGCTCGAAAGCTTGGAAACTCCAGTGCAAACTCGACAACGCTTCCGCTGCTGTCGATTTTTTGTCCTATCTCTATGTATCCAACACGGCTTGCCTCCGAAATATATACATATTATATATATATATATGCCATGCACTCATAAAAATATATACATATACAGTACATATATGTGCATACACACACGTACACACATACACACACACGTGCAAACACACATACATTCACATATTACAAAGGCGGAGGATGTCGACAGGAGACCTTTTGGTCCATAACTAGGGCGAATGCGAAAAAAATAATGATAAATAAATAATAATATGATAATATAAATAATAATAATAAATAAAATAAATAAATGCATATGTTCATAGGTATAGCTAGATAATAAACAAACAGGTAAATAGTAAATAATGATAAATTGACATATAACTAATAATAAATGTGAATCAAGCAAATAATAATAAACAGACAAATTATGACAAAAAATAAACATATAGTATAAAATAAATGAGTCATTACAGCATCTTGCTTAGGTGTTTATCTAAATGATTTTTAAAGCTTCGAACTGAACTTCATTGCACTGCCTCTGGAGGAAGTTTATTCCATTCATTAACTACAAGGTTGGCGAAGTTGTTTCTACCCACTTCCAAATTAAATCTATTTCCTGACATTTTGAGACCATTATTTCTTGTTTCTTGTCGGATTCTCATTCAGTGTGAAAATACACACACACACACACACACACACACACACACACACACACACACACACACACACACACACACACACACACACACACACACACACACACACACACACACACACACACACACACACACACACACACACACACACACGAAAATAAATACAGGAACAGATCAAACATGAGGCCAGTATGCACATGCCAACAGAACTACTCAAGCAAAATCTTCCTAGTCTGGCACCTCGGATTTAAGGGCAGAGTGCTTTGCAGCCCTCCAGAGACAAACACAAAAGCATCATCACTGGACGGACTCTGACACTATGGCTCTTGTCCTGATAACTCCTAAGCTACCCGCAGAGTGCCACGAGGAGGACTGAAAGAACCCGGAGATGGTCAGGGTAAGAAGGAGAGGTGCCACCTGGCACTGAAGGGATTGACAGGTGGTGCGAGGCCTATTGAGACCTTGATGCTGGAAGCTTTGACTGCGGAAATGAGGCTCGTTCTTCTTCTTCTTCTGGTTCCGTTTTTACTTGTTTTTTCTTCATCTCCTTATTCTTTCCCCTCTTCTTCCTCCTCTTCCTCTTTTTCTTCTTCCTCTTTTTTTTCTTCTTCCTCTTCCTCTTTTTCTTCTTCCTCCTCTTCTTCTTTTCCTTCTTCCTCCTCTTCTTCTTTTCCTTCTTACTCCTCTTCTTCTTTTCCTTCGTCTTCCTCTTCCTCTTTTTCTTCTTCCTCCTCTTCTTCTTTTCCTTCTTCCGCCTCTTCTTCTTTTCCTTCTTCCTCCTCTTCTTTTTCTTCTTCCTCCTTTTCTTTTACTTCTTCTTCCTCTTCTTTTTTCTTCCTCCTCTTCTTTTCCTTCTTCCTCCTCTTCTTTTTCTTCTTCATCCTCTTCTTGTCCCTCTTTCTTCTTCTTGTCCCTCTTTCTTCTTCAACTTCTTCTTCTTCTTCTTCTTCCCCTCCTTTAATTTTCAGTGCCAATTTGTCATCGTCAACAGATGGTACTATTTTGTCCTCTGATCCCACACGTCTCCACCAAGAGGGCAAATGCCAGTTGTAGAGGAGGAGGAGGAGGAGGAGGAGGAGGAGGAGGAGGAGGAGGAGAAGGAGGAGGAGGAGGAGGAGGAGGAGGAGGACACTCTAAGCACTCTCTGTCATGCAATGCCACCTTGTCTTCCTGAGGGATAAACTCGTGTAATTTGTGTCCCTCAGCGGTCGTTTTGTCCTCTTCTCTTTGATTGCAAAATGGCGGTCTCTTATTTCTTCATCCCGAGGCGACTTCTTTGTCTTTTTTTTTTTCTTTTTTTTTGGGGGGGGGAGGGGGTGAAGGTGTATTTGTTCTCTTTGAACCTGTATGGGGCATTGACTAAATTCTGTGTTGTTAATACTTCCAAGGTCTTTAGTGTCATCCCTATGGACCAGAGTCACCCAGGAATCTTTGATAATTATCAAAGACTCCTGTGTGACCACTCAAAATAAATAAATAAACAATTAGAAATAAATAAATGAAATGATAACCCAAACATTTGACTATACCTTACAAGCGCGATATTGGCTTGTGTAGCTCAAACGTACCCGACCCCAGTACCTGGAATAAAGGCCTCTGATTTACGAAATACCCAACTGTTTAACACAAATATCCGTTAGCAATACTCTGATCCCCTTGCGTTCTCTCCCCCCCCACCTCAAAAAAAAAAAAGAAAAAAGAAAAAAGGGACAATGGATGCGAGGGCATCGAAAACAAGAAGAGGAAGGAAGGCTCTTGCATGGAATCCGAGAGAGGTCTGGAACGATTCCTGGAAGGCGTCCGTGTTGGCAAATTACGCTTCACCTCCGACTACGTGCGCTTGCATATGGAAAGCACTCACCCTACCCCCTGGAAGCTTGCACGCGCGTGCACTCGCATACACACACACAAACACACACACACACACACACACTATATATATATATATATATATATATATATATATATATATATATATATGCGTAAGTAACCACTAGGAAAAGTAAACTAACGAAGCAGAACGCTTTCGTATAATTACATCTTCAGTGCAGATACAAAGAAGGAATTATATATATACACACATTTTGTGTGTGTGGCTACCTTCCCTATAAGGGGGAAAAAGCCCTCAGGTTCCCTCGTTTGGTATCATGCGGTCCTTTTAATGAATTAAGTTATTTACTTCTAATTTTTATTTATTTATTTGTTTATTCATTTGTTTTCGCGAACGCATGGCTATAGCATTCATCTTGTTGGTGTCGCCTCGGCAGCAGACAGTCTACTTCGATCAACCTCTTCCTTACCGAGTGGTACTTTCCCCTTTATTCTGGCTGTCGTTAGGCGATTTTATTCGTCCCAATGGTACCCATGTCCGTAGTGAAGGGAACTTTTTTTTTACGCACACCATGTTGCTCGGTGAAGAATGACTTTCTAACAGTAAGTGCATTATTATCGAGTAGATTACTGTTTTTTTTTTTCTTCTTCTTTTTCTTTTTGGCAAGGTACACATTTTTCTGAACCGTGAGTTCAAATACTCTTACAGAAAGCGATCAAGTGTCCGTGAGTGTTTCCAGGAATCCTACCGGCCACTTGGTCCAGGATTGTTAAGCTCTTTGGAGCAAAATATGTGAGGAGCTGAACATTTGTAGCGAAGATGAAAAGGAGAAGAAAGAATTCCACGAACTACTTGAGCAGTTCACGGCTGAACAAGGCATTGGCCAGTGGTTTCCTTTCTTGTAGATGGTTAAGTATTTTGGTAGGTTAGGTCATTTAGGTTGGGTTAGGTTAGTTTGTTCTTAGAGGATTTGGACAAGAAATCGCACAAAATTGTTTGTAAACATTGAAATAAAAAATCTTATTTTAGTTAGTCAGCAAGCACATATATACGTCGGCTCCTCATCAGGGCAAAATGACACACACACACAAACACACACACAAACACAAAAAACACAAAAACACAAACACACAAACACACACACACACACACACACACACAAATACACAAACACACAAACACACACACACACACACACACACACACACACACACACACACACACAAACACACACACACACACACACACACACACACACACACACACACACACACACACACACACACACACACACACACACACACACACACACACACACACACACACACACAGCTCCCCTTCCCGTTAAGATACAACTAGGTAAATACTAGGTAAATACACACACACGCACACACATATACTCGTATGCATACATATATCCATATATCACTGATGACACATTAGGCGTTCCCTCCCGGTGTATGAGCAAGATCCACGGGAAGACGTGAGTCCAACAACACTTGTGTTGCTAAAGAGCCGCCATCCCCGTGACTCGCCTGATCAGGTCACGGCCGCTTGCCTGACCTCCACGGGTCGTCTCCCGCGGCGCTGTACCTGCACGACCTGGGGCACGACCTGCATACCAACCCTAAAGATGTTCCCACGAGTCTACTTTCTTTTTTTTCTTCTTCTTCTTCATTTTTGCCCTTGAAGTCGTCTTGTTGCTTGCTACTCTCTCTCGTTACTCAATTCGATATTGCTCACACAGCAGGGTGACAGGGTAGTACAGAAATGTATGATTACCCTGGGGATATTGGCATACTCGTACACACGCGCATACACACACACGCACACACACACACACACACACACACACACACACACACACACACACACACACACACACACACACACACACACACACACACACACACACACACACACACACACACACACACACACACACACACACACACCATTTCAAGGAACCTCATAAACGTGAATAGGCGGGCACTTAGACACGAGGTAAAGACTTGGAGACTGCCTGGTGTCCGGGGACAATCTCCTCCGAGGCTTAAACTGATTACCGGACGTCTGGGAGACATAGAGACCAGCAAGCCCGGACGAAGAGGAAGACCAGTGGAGAGTGAGACGTCATAGGAAAGAAGCCCGTGACCTCATACTAACGGGAGAGTGTGACGTCATACCAACGGGAGAACGTGACGTCATACCAGCGGTAGTGTGTGACGTCATACCAACGGGAGAACATGACGTCATACCAACGGGAGAGTGTGATGCCATACCATCGTTCGAGTGTGACATATGAACGAGAGAGCGTGACGTCATACCAATGGGCGATTGTGACGTCATACCAACGGGAGAGCGTGATGTCATACCAACGGGAGAATGTGACGTATGTTCAGGGAAGAAGGCTGAAGATAGAAACGCTGGAGCCAATTGCACGAGGGAGGAGAAAGAGGAGGAGGTGGAGCAGGAGGAGGAGGAGGAGGAGGAGGAAGAGGGGTTGGAGTGGGTGGTGATGGGAAAGGCGGAGGAGGGAGAAAGAGAACAGGATGGATGGAAGGGCTAATGGGATGACAATCAATGGGCTGAAGATTTAGATACGGGAGATGGAGGGTCGGGGGAGCGAAAATGGAAAGAAAAGTAAAGAAGATAGAAAGATATGTGGGTAGATAGATAGACAGCCAAATAGGTAGGTAGATCAGTAAGTATAGGTGTATTTATATATATATATATATATATATATATATATATATATATATATGTGGGAATGAATATCTTTTTTGCTCAACATTTATATATATATATATATATATATATATATATATATATATATATATATATATATATATATATATATATATATATATATATATATATGTGGGAATGAATATCTTTTTCGCTCAACATATATATATATATATATATATATATATATATATATATATATATATATATATATACAGTATATATATATTATATATAAATTATATAGAATATAGGTAGATAAGGATATGAATAGAGATGTAGCTAAATATATAGGCAAATAAAGAAACAGAGCAGAAGTAACAGTAGGAGGGGAGGGGGAGGAGGAGGAGGAGGAGGAGGAGGAGGAGGAGGAGTGGGTGTAGAGGAAAGTGAAAGTCGGGTCTGACCCCTCGCCAGTTTCATCCGGGCGAGGAGGAGCTTATCCGGCTTGATTCCGGAGTGTCCGGCAGTCGGGACAATGGCATCGTTGTACGTTAGTCGGGGTTTCGATTGGAAACGCTGTTGTCATCTCAGGCAGGGAAGGGACTCGGCCAATTGCCTCTCCGGAATCCCCGTGGTTAGGTTTGTAGTTGTAGCTATTGTTCACCTTAATTGGTTATTGTAGTTGAGGTAGTTTTTACCGTGGGGTGTGTGTGGGGGGGGGTGACGGTAACCTGAAGTAGTTAATCCATGTATTATTGGTTTGCTGATGTGTACAGACGTATGCAGATTAAGGATGCTGAGGTAAGGGGGGGGATGTTAGTTGTCGATAAATGTATGGTCTTCGCTGTAGATATGACTAGTCCTGTAATCCGTTCTATATCTAAACTAATTGGTCCTCACTGTGTCCGGATTTCGGGAGTGTTCGGATACGCGGGGTAAAATCATTCTCCCCTGACCCCGCATCCCAGTCTCCATTCCCCCACTCCATTCCTGGATTTTAAGTTCTAAAGGAATAAAATTGGAATTTATACAATGCACATAAATCAAGTTCGGATAATGGCGAAGTTCGGAATGTAATGACCGTTCGGGTAGGGATGGTTGGGATGACTGTTATATCTAGAATCGCGTCCGTTACCATGACGACCAGTAAAGGAACGTCCACAATGGCCGCACACTCACGCTTGTAGCTTCCGTGGCAGCCTTTCTCCTCGTCTTGTATCCTCATTACGGCTCCTCCTGCGGTCGTTATCGGCGAGGGAATGGCCGCCGGAATCCGAACTGTCCGTTTCGCGTCGGTCTTCGCCCTCGAATCGAATTTTTAGATCGTAAAAGCTGCAGTCGTGTTTGCACGCTCGGCGCCAACGACACAGTTGATGCCTCGCTGGGGGAAGCTCAGGGAGTGGTGGGGTGTCTGGGGGAAGCTGGGGGAGTCGGTAGATGTCTCCCTCTGGTGCTGTGTCCTGGTGCTACGGTGTTGGTAAAAGCTTTCAGGTTTTGTGTAGGTGGTGTGCGCGTTCGGAGGTTGGCGAATTTCTTGTCTTATGATTTTCTATTAAACGCCGGGATACGGAAGTCACAAAATTCCAAAGTACCCTTTTACTGATTTCTTTTTATCATTTCGGTGTTTACCGTACCTGCCTTCAGGTCATTTTATTTATCTGGATGGAGGCCCTTACATAGTCGGAAAGGTTAGTGACTGGTTATTGACTGGTTAGTGACTGGTTAGTGACTGGTTAGTGACTAGTTAGTGACCAGTTAATGGATAGTTAGTGGATAGTTAGTGGATAGTTAGTGACTGGTTCTGGTTCTCTCTTTCGAATACTGGGGCTGGTTTCCAGCGAAATGAGTCTCTCAATCTCTCAATGCGCCCTTTCCGGTTTAGGCTTTCCCTAAAGCTGATTAAAATCGTCCGAAATCTATGCAGGGCTCCACCGTAGGTAAGGGTTTGCATCCTGAACACGGCGCCATATTGCTCTGAACGAAACCAGAAGCTTTTCCTCGTGTGGAAGTCAGCTTCTGCCTGAGGCACGCCTCCTGCGAAGACTCCATCTCGTCAGAGGTCTGCGAGTCATTTGACCAGAATCGTTTGGTTTCACACAGGGGGGGGGGGGCTAGGGGGAGGGGGAAAGTGCCATTGAGTACCCTGTGGTATCACAAGAAACCGCCCATCTTCGTAAAGAAACATTTCACTTAGCACTCTACTTGTCAACCAAGAAAGGCTCAACTATGGCTCGACCGCAAAATGTCGATATGTTCACGTCGAGACGATCTTCCCCTCTTCTTGAGTTTTCTTTTTCGTTCTAGATATTTCTCCATGTCAAGGTTTCAGTAACAAGAACAAGGCAATTCACTTCGGAAGGGGAACTAACGGCATGACGTCATGTGGAGGAATGGCGGTAGAAGTAAGTCGTATTTGTTCTGGGTGAGGAAAGGTAGCCTGACGTCATTGTTTTCTGATAACCAATGGATGAGGAGCCTCTTAGGAGTTTGTTTCAATCACTCCGATACTCTTCATGTGCGAAATTACATTACCATATAGTGAAGAAACTATCAACAATACTTAACCAGGTAGTGAGCGATGAAACTATTATATTTTTCCTAACATATTAGATCGCTTTATGGATGAGAATAACAGGTGGTAATAGATATGGAACTGCCTAATGTAGGCCTTATGGTGTCTTGCATTCTCTTCCATTCATATGTTCAAGATGACGACTTGAGCTCGTTCCGAAAATTAAACAAAAGACGAAAGAATGATTGAAAAAAATTGCAGAATTTCTCTTTACCTCCAATCTCTTTTTCCATGTAATTCATTTTTTCTTCACCCCTTTATCTTTCCTTCCCTCTTTCCCCTCCTCTCCTCCCTTCCCCTTATCTTTCCTCCCTCCCTTCCTCCCTTCTTCCTTCGCCTCTGCTTATCTTTGCTCCCACTCACAGGCCGTCTTCAAGGGAAAATAAATCAGAGCACGATTCGCAAACTCCCAGGGAGGAGGAGAAGAAGGAGGAGGAGGAGGAGGAGGAGGAGGAGGAGGAGGAGGAGGAGGAAGATGGGAGAGAGGGGGAAGAGGGAAGAGGGGGGGTTTGGTCTGGAGAAGAGACGGTCGAAGGGGGAGAAATTTATGGAGTCGTTCTTGGAGAGAAAAGAGGAAACGAGAAGGAAGGTCGCTTAGGAGGACATCGGTTATACAGAGTCTGTTGTGGTTGACGACTGACGTTTCGCTTCAGCCCAGCGATGACCTCAGGTCGAAGAAGGACAATGAGGAGAGGGGGAGGGGGGACCCAAGAGGTCATAGACGCGTTTTGACCCAAGGCTGTTCTTCCTTCAGGTAATTAACGGGCAGTGTTAAACAAAATAGTTTTGTAAACACCTTATCGTGGCAGAGAAGGTGGAGGACTTGGAAATGGAAGGCCTGGAAGAGGTGGAAGAAGTGGAGGAGGAGGTAATGGAAGTGGAGGTAAAGGAAGTGGAGGAGGAGGTGGAGGAAGTGGAGGAGGAGGAGAAGGTAGTGGAGGAAATGTAGGAGGTGGAGGAGGAGATGATAGAGGAGGTGGAAGAGGTGGAGAATGTGGAGGAAGTGGCCAGAGATTGCGTGTTGAGACTGGCCGATGAATACGACATTTTGCGGATGCAGAGATACAGTTTAATGAACGGGGCCGATAGAGATTGGAGGGGAATAATTTTACTTAACTTTGTTTTACTTCATTTACCTTTTTATCTATCTATATGTTTATCTAATTATCTATCTATTCAATTGTTTATCTGCCTTTTTTTTTTACTTTATTATATTTTATTTCATTTTTTAAAGGGAGCTGATTTCACCGCGTATATTCCTGCCTGTACGTGTGTTACCTCTTCGCGTGCGTGAATATGTGTGTATTTGTGAGAGCACGTGTCTGTGTCTGTGTCTGTGTATCTGTGTGTGTACATGTGTGTGTACATGTGTGTGTATGTAAGGAACGGAACACACTATGACCATGGAAGGTAGTCTGTCCGCGGAAATAATGATATAATAATCATGGTGGTTGTGATGATGACCTGTGATAATGGTGGTGGTGGTGATGATAGTGATGATGATTTATTATTACTATTATCGTCATCATCATTATTATCATCATTACTATTTCATATCTTATCCTCTTACTTTCCTTATAAAACTTTGAATTGTGGATCACTGAAGAGGTGGAGGAAAAGGAGGAGGAGGAGGAGGGAAAGGAAGAGGATGAGTAGGAACGTTGTTGGAAACCGGCTTTTCACCTCAGAATTATTTCGCAAAAAAAAAAAAAAAAAAAATGGACTGAGTTTACAGAAAACGGGGAATGGTTGGTTGCTGGCTGGTGGGGGCCAGTCAGTCTACTTCCGTAACGCTGAAGCAAGATTTGCATGTCATTACGTGTCCTGAACTTCTTCATGAAGCCTAATTCTTTGGTTTCGGTGTAATCTAATGATCTACGAAGGCCCTTTGTTGTTCGTTCGTAGACGCAAAAGTAAAATTTAAGTATGCGAATGTGTGCATATTGTATATTTGCATACACACACACTTATACATTTATTATATATTGCAGTCTTCATAGCTCAGTGACCATAGGATTAAAAAAATGGCTAATATCATTTATGGTTCTGTTTTCCACAATTGAGGACATTGGTAAATCAGAGAAATAGAAAGTTAAAATAGAAATATGTGGTGTTCGTTTTAGAGCTGAAATATCATGAGAGCAGATAATATTTTTTTAAGTTAGTTAATAATTCATCAGTGGGTTTAATTTCTTTTGTTTTACTACGCTTAGATCAAGGGTAGGCAAAATTTTCAGTGCAAGTGCTACATTCAGAAATTCACACTTTCAAAGGGCCGCATAGTATATTAAGTGAAATAATATATTTTCAAGATAGCCAAAATAAAGTTTAAAAAAATACTGATTAATATTTCAAAGTAGTAACTTCGCATGAAACATACTTATCTGAAACACAAAATAACTCAGAAAAATTAGATGAATTAAGATCATTTCAAGGACTTAATCTTCGCGAGCCGCATGAAAATTTTTGAAGGGCCGCATGCGGCCCGCGGGCCAAAGAATACAGGACTTAGATGGCGCAATCATCAAATATAAACACGGGATATTACCCCACCCACCTCCTCCCTCTCCTCCTCCTCCTCCTCCTCTTCAAGGACGATTATGATTGACTAATGAAATTCTTCTGTAGAATAAATATGAGTATATATTTTTTAAACATTTTCTGTCTTCAGAATTCGGTATGAAGAGAAAAAACGGCAACAACGAATAGTGACGTGACAAGTTTATTTTCGAAAAAAAAAATCTTTACGACTTCCATTAATATATTTGAAGAAATGGACGTTTCTATAGTGATGACCACATTTTTATCAATTTCTTTCCTTTGTTTTTACTGTTGTCCGTGTGTTTGTATGCAGAGAACTATACAAATATCAGGAACAGTTGTTACTGTTAAGGATTTCTGGTGCAGACTTCCAATGAAAAACGACATGACATCATAGCTTATTTCGTTGGCGATGGCGTCAGAGAGTTAGTTAACATGTTCCTGTGAGCACTGACTCGCAAGTGCGCTCGCGTGTTTCCGCGCACGTAAATGTACAAAGGTATGAATTTGTTAACATATAAAGAACGATATATGCGCACACACACACACACACACACACACACACACACACACACACACACACACACACACACACACACACACAATGTAAAGTATACAGAAAAAGTAAGAGACAGACAAAGAGTCTAGGCGATCAGAAGGACAAACAGACAAACAGACAGACACACAGTAGAAGAAGATGAGGAAAAAGAAGAAAAAGAAGAAAAAGAAAAAGAAAAAGAAAAAGAAGAAGAAAAAGAAAAAGAAGAGGAAGAAGAAAAAGAAAAAGAAGAGGAAGAAGAAAAAGAAAAAGAAGAGGAAGAAGAAAAAGAAAAAGAAGAGGAAGAAGAAAAAGAAAAAGAAGAGGAAAAAGAAAAAGAAGAAGAAGAGGAAGAAGAAAAAGAAGAAGAAGAGAAGAAGAATTTAAGAAGAGAGAGAGAAAAAAAAAAGAAGAAGAGGAGGAAGGAACACATTCCGTGCGTAGACCGTAAATCAGCCCGTAATGAGCAGTTTTTCAGTAGCTTCCCAGGAGAATAACGAAATCGGTCCTGATTCAAATGCCTCTACCGTGGGCACCGTCCTTGTCGCCCTATGCAAATATATTCAATAAATTCGAGTCCTCTTGCATCTCAGCAGTACCTACTCTCCCACCGCCACCACCACGCCACGCTATCACCACCACCGGTGTGTCACGAGCACTGCTTGCATCATGGTGATATTATAGGTCAGAGGTCACTCTTCGATAGCAGGGAGCAAGGGCCAAACAAGAACAGGACGCTTCACTTGTGGGAAGGAAACAAACGCTATAGCGTTATAAAT
>NC_134790.1:21004639-21009639 GCF_046742065.1 Oratosquilla oratoria
AAGGGAGAAGGTTGTAAAGCTATAGAAATGGATGGTCACACCCACCCACCCACTAATCCTCCCCCCACACCCACACACGCGCGCGCGCATACACACTCAAACACAAACACGCACGCGCGAGTTTATGAATTCAAGTTGAGTGCATATGTACAGCATTTGCTCGCATGTGTTTTTCTGAGTAAGTGTGCGTGTGTATGCAAAAGTGTGTGCACAGGTGCACTTGGGTTTGTGCGTCTGTTTATGTGTGTAAATGTGCGTGTATGTGCGTGTGTGTGTGCCTACGAGCGTGCGTACGTGTGTGTGTGTTTGTGTGTGTTCACGCATATGTGTAAGTGTGTTTATGTATCTGCGTGCATTATATATATATATATAAATATTTACGTGTGTGTGTGTGTGTGTGTGTGTGTGTGTGTGTGTGTGTGTGTGTGTGTGTGTGTGTGTGTGTGTGTGTGTGTGTGTGTGTGTGTGTGTGTGAGTGTGAATGTGTGTATATGTACGCGAAAACATGCATGGGTGCGCTCGCGCCCACATGTGGGTGTATGCGTGTCCGCGCGCGCGCGAGTGTGTTTGTGTGTGTGCGCACATGTGTATGTGTACATGATACATATGAGTGCGTTCATGTGCACGGACGGACGCATATTGCCTGATGGAGAGTCGCGAAATCAGTTGAAGACTTTATTTCCGTAACAGCGCCCCTCGTTAGCTTCCTAATTGCCGCTCGGGAGGACTTTGACTGCTGTTCTCTGTGCCCTCCGGACTCTTGTGTGCATGTCTACCTGTGTGGACTGCGACCGTACCTTCACAGAAGCTGAGGAGGCCATTAGCCGATCTGCGTATGAATATGTATGCATGCGTGCATGTGTGTATTTATGTATGGATGGGTGGATAGATGCATGCATGCGTGTATTTATGTATGGATATGAGGATAGATGCATGTATGCATGTGTGTATTTTGTATGTATAAATGTATGAATGTGTGCGTGTGTGTGTGTGTGTGTGTGTGTGTGTGTGTGTGTGTGTGTGTGTGTGTGTGTGTGTGTGTGTGTGTGTGTGTGTGTGTGTGTGTGTGTGTGTATGCATGTGTGCGTGCGCGCACGCCCACCAGCCACGAACTTAAGCCTGAGCATCGCCACACACATATTTCTTTTTAATGTCCTCGCCTAAATATTTATCGTTGGTCTACATTATGGGTGTTTACACGAGGTTTGACGCGGGTTGCCTATCTACTCACACGAACACGAATACGAATATGTGTTCGTATATGAGTGCGGCAGTGTTCTGATGTGTTCTTTGTGTAATGACAAATATACATATTCGTGTGCTGTGAGAATTGTATGTTGTGTATAGTTCGCTCTAAGGGATTGATTCTTATTTATTCTATTTATTTGTTTTATTTATTTATCCATTTATTTATTATTTATCTATTCATTCATGTATTTGTTGAATTTATCTATTTAGTTGTTTATTTATGTATATTCATGTTAATTTATCTATAATTCATTTATAATTTTCATTATCTATGTACTTATCTGTTTATTTATTTGTTTTTTACTCATTTTTATCATTACTATTTTTTTTGCTAGTTGACATATCTACAGTTGCATTCTCCTGTCAATCCATTATATATATTTTGTGGTATGTCATTTCGCAAACGCATTTTCCTCACTTTCTCTTTTCGTAATTATGCTGGTGATGTTGTTGTTGTTCCTGCTGCTGTTGTTGTTGTTCCTGATGCTGCTGTTGTTGTTGTTTTCATTTTCTTTGTATCTTGGTTGTTACCATTACCATGGTTGTTGCTCCTGTCGTTGTTTTAGTGTCAGTTGTGGTGGTGGTAACAAGAAGTATGGTGATAATGGTAATAAAAGGAATTATAGTGATGATAGATAAAGTAATGCTATCAGAACTCTTGCACTATGTATTGTGGCGATGGTGAAAGCTCCTACCGTCAAGGTGATAACGGTAATGGTGACGGTGATGGTGAGGGTAACGGTGATGAGGATGGTGATGGTAACGGTGATAGAGATGGTGATAGTAAAAGGTAATGGTGATGATTATGGTGATGGTGAGTGATTGTTGTGATGGTGAAGGTGATGGTGTAATGGTGATGTCGGTGGTGATGGTGTAATGGTGATTATAATGGTGATGGCGATGATGGTGAAGGTGATGATGTAATAGTGAATTCGATGATGATAGTGAAGGTGATGATGATAGTAGTTGTTAAAATGGTGACGGTGATGGTGATGATGGTGATAATGATAGCCATATATTGACACCGAAATAACTTCTAAGTGTTGTTGGTGGTGAAAACATTAATCTTGCCGATGGTGACACTAATGTTTCTGGTGCCGAAATGGCTGGCGCTGATAGCGCTGGTGTCAGTGTTGGCAGAGATGGTGGTGGTGTTAGTGGTGATGGTGTTAGTGGTGGTAGTGGTGGTATTGTTCCTTAACCACGAACACCACGGTTAGCCCATCAGTAGCATGACCATAATGATAATCCTCATACATGCGTCTATCCATTTAGTTATGTACTTGTTTAGTTTGCTTTATTTTATTTTAATGTATTTGATTTTGTTTTGTTTCATTTTATCGTATCTTGCTAATTTTATCTTATTCTTATGAATATTTATTTGATGAATATTCATATGAATATGTATCTATTTTATATATATATCTTGATTCATATCTATTTTATATTTTTATTCTATTTGATTATATTTTCTTTTCCCTTTCAACTTCTTTACTAAACCTTGTTATGAACCAAAACCTTTCCTCTCTACATTGTCTGCCGCTATAATCCACTTCAAATCACTATAATCCACTCTAGCTCACTTTAATCTCTGCTGTATCATCCTTGCCGTGCCGTAGAAAATCTTCTCACGCTGGTGCACTCTTTGTAATGGGCCGTAGTTTACCAGCGCTTCTGTCCTTGTGGACAATTCTCTCGCCTATCCACGATAAAAGAAATAACTAATCCGTTCCAGGCTACAAGGTTTTCCGTGTGTTCGTCATAATAACAATGAATTGATCCTTCGGCCAGATGGCTCACGCCAGATGGTTTTATTCAACCGATTCCACCAACTACGACACCACCATCACCAATATTTCCATCAGCGTCACCGTCACCACCACCCAACACCACCTTCACCACCACCGTCACCACCACCAGCAACAACAATAGCAACAACAAATCCATTATCACCACTGTTACTACTATTACCACCACCAACAACATACAACAACAACAACATACAGCAACAGCAACAATAACAACAAATTCTTTGCCACTACCCACACTGCCACCACCACCACCATATGTCCCATTACTTTCACAGTCCTTGAAGGCTTTCCCCCTCACCCCTCCAAGGACCTGCTGCAGATCGAGGCGTGAGTCGCTCACGAGACCTGGGGGGGGGGTGGAGGGCTCCGCCTTCAGGAGGGTCGGGAGGCCTCGTGGCTCGCGCGTCTCCAACGATGCCACACAGATAGCAACAAGGCCGGCATGCATTAGTGTCACAGTTTCCAGCCGTAGAGGTTGTCGATGACACCACCATTTCTCTTGCTGGTATCACCACCGTCACCGCCTTGCAACCACCACTACCTGTGCCACCACCACAACCAAAACCGCTACGATCACCACCATCACTACCACTCTCACCACCGGTACCATCACAATGAACATCACCAACACCACTACCACTATTACTATTACCACCGCTGCCACCATCACCACCGCCGCCACAACTATCACAACCACCACAACTATCACAACCACCACCACCACTACCACCAGCAGCAGAAGCAGCAGCAGCGCCTGCAATCCATGCATGTTCCTCAACCGCATACGAGCCCCTAGCTAGCGCGTCACACTAATAACCCCCCGAACGACACTTGGCCGTCGTTTCGTCGACGAAGCGCTGGGGCCGGCCCGCGCCGCCTCGTCGTTAGTGGTCTCAGGACACCCATGCGCTGTGCCCTGACGTAGGCTCGGCTTGGGCGAGCCTCGTCCCCGGGACGCCAGCTTTGGTCGGGTACGATGTAAAGGATGTGGAGGTAAGGCCAAGGGCAATGCAATACTGGTGTGGACGTGTGTATACACGCACATATACGCGCGCACATGCACACAAACATACACACGTACGTATGTGCATATGTACATGTAGCAAAGCTCGAGAAACCAGCAGGGGTCGGATCATGGCGACCCTCCCTCCTTCCCTCTGTGCACACACACACATGCAAAGGTTCCCACTTTCTCATTTCCCCCTTATTACGCAGAAGGTAATGAAACGGGCGCGCGCTCTCAATGGTCACAAATGACAAAGGAGAAAGGTTCATAAAGAAAAAGACGTAAACTTTATGAGAAAAAAAAAAGTAAGAGTGAGAACTCGGATCTTAGATCTTCCGGGATTTGATCAACTTAGGTTTGATTCAGACTACCTGGTGCCTGCGCTGGATGGTTTATTCAGTCGAGGGTATCTTCGGATCAAAAAGCGTCGAAAACCACTCAGTTCCTGGTCAACGTTTCTCCTTTGTAAAATCGTTTAAAAGTTAATGATAATAATAATATTGGTAAAAATAATAAAACGATAATAATGATAATTAAAACGATAATGATAATAACAATTAAAACGATAATAATAATAACAATTAAAACTATAATATTAACAACAACACCAACACCTTAATAATAATCGTAATAGTAATAATAATCTTAATAGAAATAGTAATCATGATAATGATGATGATGATGATAATAATAATGATAATAATAATAATAATAATAATGATAATGATAATAATAATAATAATAATAATAATAATAATAATAATAATAATAATAATAATAATAATAATAATAATAATAATAATAATAATAATAATAATAATAATAATAATAATAATAATAATTATTAATGATGATGATGATAGCAGTAATACTCGTAGTTATAACAACAGTAACCACCACCACAAGAGCAACAACAGCTGTTACCTTAAGTTTTA
>NC_134790.1:21014639-21027139 GCF_046742065.1 Oratosquilla oratoria
TCAACACAAGAACCTGATGACCCTCACAAATTCCCTGAGATCGAACGTGAGACGCCTGGGTTCTGGCAAAGCGAGCTCGTTACGTCATCATCATTCGCAGCTTCAGCGCGCTAACAAGCCCCATTCCGATGAGCAGGCAACCGCACAGATCCGCTATGACCGAGTCGCCTCGAGGTTAGACGAATGGACAAGGTCGCTTGAACAATTCAACCGTCATAATCTTTCATTTAATTGGCAGTTAGCGGGCGATTAAGGGTTCTTGACCATCTCTAATAATGGGCAATTACACTTGCTTACACACGTCGTTGGTCACATACGTGGCTCCTCATTTGATAGAGGAACTGCCCCCATAATTATATATATATATATATATATATATATATATATATATATATATATATATATATATATATATATATATATATTATAGTTATGGAGGTAGTCAAGAAAATATTTACGGAGGGCAGCAGAACGGTAGGATAGTAGAAATTAAAAGTTATCATCATTCTACTTTTAGTGTAGGTCAGGTTCCAGTCATAAAATAACACTGCGTGATTCTGGTCCGTAGGGGTATTACTAGTCCCCCTAAAATATTCTATCTATATGCCAAAAGCTTCTTCCCCATTATGAGGAAGGTAGACAGCTAAGGCATGCAACCAGTCGCATCCGCCCCCGCCCCAGCCGTCATCCAATGGTTTCTTTCTTGTATTACCTCTTTTTGGATGAAGGGTCATCCTTGGCTCCCGTATATTGCCCGGGCCAGAAGCAATGCAGAACGACGTAGCACATCTATAGCAGGGCCAGTCGCTTCATTTACATGGCGACCCTCCCTCCTCGCCCCTTCATGCGAATATAGTGAGGGCGAGGAGAAATATCTTTGAGGGATTTCTCCATCACTGGAGGGATTTCTCCTCGTCTTCTTTATATTTTACAACATTAACTACACAAAACTTATGCAGTCAATACCCTTCACGGGGTTAGAATAAAGGAGTTGCTTGGAGTGCATGAGACCTGTACTCCATATAGAGGCACTTAAAGCATGAATAGAGAGTCATCAGTTATGCCCAGTTAAGAACATCCTAAGCCCCTTGCCTGTGGTGATGTACTCTAATGTATTTATTCTGGTTAGTATTAGACGTCACTATGGTAACAGGATTCCATTCCTGAAACTGTGACGAACATTTAGATTCCTAGAGGATTTTTTTCTTTATATTTATTGCGAAAGGATAGAAAATAAAAGAGTTTAGACGTTTAGTGTGTCCGAATGGTGAAGTTGCATCGTAGAATAACAATAATAATAGAAATGATGATAATAAGACAAAAAACTAAAACTTAAATAGATAAATAGATTAATAAGTGTATAACTACTTAAAATAAATTTAAAGTAGAAATACAGTAAATAAAGTGAAATAAGTAAAAATATAAAAAAATAAAAGAAAATCTCTATGGCAAACACCAGACAGTTTTAGTCAGATGAGAGTCCAGAAAATACAAAAAAGTTAATGAAACAACGAAGATGAGCAGAAAATTATTTTCCTTCCATGGCCATATGATGCAGAAGCAGGGAGAACAGTTGCAATGAGCGTAGGAACGGCTGACAACAAGTCTACGGGAACAAAACATAAAAATATATTTTTCTGTTGATTTCATCATTTAAAAGTACTTGTCAAACAGTGTGGTTTAAATTGAATATGTATGAAAGTGGCAATTGCCTAAAAATCTATCGAAATAAACACTATGTGAGGTTGGAGCCTTTATTATTACGACGTTTCGCTTGTTATTACAGCTTTTTCAAGTACATAGTCGTAATACACATAAATTAAATCAGAAGAACTAGGGGAACGGGGATAGGGAGAAATGGAGGTAGGGGGAGGGGGTTACTAGATATTAAGAAAGGTTAAGGAGAAGGTGGACAAACTGTCTTGGAACAGAAAAGGTTAAGGATAAAATGGAACAATTGGCTGGGTGAGGGACATTAGATCACAACCGAGGAACAAAAGGAAGAAGAAAATATGGGTGAGTAATTGTCTACTGAGGGAGGACAACGATGACGCGATCTAAAATCCCGGATACGAGAACACCGATACGATGTCCGCCATGATATCACCACCAACGCGTGTGTTGCACACAGGAACTGTAGCAACCACTTAATGGACTGGGGAAATGCAGAACTTCTGGTACGTGAACCCAGCAAGATCCGTAGAAAATGTTTGGAAGCAGCCATCATTCAAGTAACCAACACAATTAAATAGAACAGGGGCAGGTTCAATATCTCACCCCACCTAATTCCTTTAATACCCATTAAAAATAAATAAAACTACCCCTAGTTGCTCTCCAAAATAGTTTTTCCCTCTCAAAGTCGTTGACCACCCTCAGTAGACAATTGTTCACCCTTGTTTTCTTCTTTCTTTTGTTCCTCGTTTGTGAGCTAATGTCCTTCACCCAGCCAATTCTTCCATCTTATCCTTAATCTTTCCTGTTCCCAGACATTTGGTCCACCTTCTCCTTAACCTTTCGTAATATTCAGTGAACCCATCCCGCTACCTCCCTTCCTCTTTCCCCCCCTCCCTCGTTCCCCCAGTTCTTACTTAATCTCAGTCATATGTATTACGACTTGAAAAAGCTGTAACAAGCGAAACGTCGTACTAATAAAGGCTCCGTCCTTTGTAGTGTTTATTTTGATCAACTAAATATATAGACACCACTAAATTTGTTTATATGTATATACATATGTAGTATTGTTAGTTTCCACTCTTATGGATGGTGTATATTTCTAATAATCTTCTGTTTTTTGCTCTGTTGAATTTTTTAGGTCAAATCATCATTCAAAGTGGTTCTGATATGTCGTCCTTAATGTCTTTTTATAAAAAGAAAAAAAAAAAGATCAAGTATTCTTATCATTGCAAAAAATCTTTCTGTGCTTAGAGCACAAAGGATTTGAAATTATCAATATATGATAGTATACTTACTGATTCATGCATTTATTTCGAATGTGGTTGGTGACGTTATGTCGTCTCTTTCAGCGTCACCATTCCCGCCCTCGAGCCTTCGACTTCCCCGCCGACGCGTCCGAAATCGTGGGAGAAATTTCGGACGATTTCACGTGCGACAACTTGGAATACGGCTACTACGCTGATCAAGCTCATGAATGCAAGGTCTTCCACATCTGTATGCCAGTAAAGACGGCAACTGGAAGAGTCTTGGATTCATTTCAGTTCAGGTGAGGAAGCCTGTCATGTTTATTTGAACTAATACGAAGCAGTGTTTTAGATAATTACAAAATGTATGAATCTGGTTATAAACGCTTTAGTATTTCTAATCATAGTATACATGTTTTATACTCGTACATGCATACGTGTAAGCATACATACATACCTGTATACTTATAATACATACACTTATACATAGATATGTACATTTGTATAAAAAAATTCATATGTATTCTCTACGACTTCTTTATTCAAATACTGGACAGTAGTTGTTTTAAGTACTATAGAAATATTTTCATCCTCATTTTAAGAAGCAATATTAAACCTGATAAAACAGAACTAAATATTTCTTATTCATGATATGATACGAATTCTCATGTTTATTTCAACTAAAACGTGTTTTTATCTTTCCAGCTTTTTCTGTCCCAATCAGACACGATTCAGTCAAGACAGCCGAACTTGCATCGACATAGAGCACGCCTATCCCTGCGAAAAGGCACATCAACTATACGACCAAAATAAAGATCTTGGCATTGTGCCACCTTCGAAGAAAATTCATAGCAAGCCAGTCTTCACGGACAACTCCAAGATCACATTTACTTCCATTGAAGACCAGGAAAGCAGTGAAGAGTCTTTCCTTTCATCATCTCATCGGTTCTCCTCCAGTAACTCAAAGTCATCATCTAACTCGTTCTCTTCCTCATCCCCGAGTTCATTCGGAGTATCTGGTAGTTCTTCGAGCAGCGACTCGTCTCATAGATTGGCATCTTCAAGAGGTTCATCGAGAACTCAGAATTCGCAACCATCTTCTGGAAGAAACGAAATTACTTCTGGAAGCGCCACGACATCTGGAGCGTCGACCCTAACTGCTTCGTCTAGTTTCCCAGCTTCTGGATCTTCATCTAGACAATTCTTATCTTCTGGAACATCTTCAAGTCAATTTAATCTTTTCACGGGCCCTTCTGGACGTCCAGCTTCATTGGAATCGTCTGCAGGCCAATTCTCTAGTTCTACAAGTTCTGGACAATCTTCTCACTCTGGAGCTTCGTTAGGCCAGTCATCTGCATTTGATGCTACTTCAGGCCATAAGCTTTCTTCAACATCGCCAGGGCAAAATTCTCAACTTTCATCTAGACACACAACTAGTTCAACGTTCTCTTCTGGGCAGTCGTCTATACATTCTGCAGACCAGACAACTGCCTCTAAATCGTCGGCAGGACATTCAGCATCTGGTTTTAATACAGGTTCATCTGTTGGATCCGGAGATACTACAACTTTCTTGTCCGGCTCAACAGGTTCTAATCAACAATCTTCCTCTTCCAGATTTTCTAATAATGCAGGATCATTTGGTCAGTCATCTAATAACAGGGGGTCATCTAATCAATTATCTGCCTCAAGCGGCTCTTTCAACCAACTGTCAACTTCTAAAGTATCATCCGGCCAGTCGTCTGCTAATGGCGTCCTCTCAGGCCAGGGTTCTGCAACAGGAGGATTTAACTCAGCATCTGGGTCTAGGGCATCTTTCCTCCAATCAGATTCTACGACTGGATCCGCTAGCCAATCATCTTCTTCGCAAGGATCTGCCAATCAACAATTTTCACATAATTCTCTTGGCCATTCGTCTTCTAATAGCCTCATTTCAAATAGAGGTTCTGTATCTGCAGGATCGTCTACATCAAACTTACATTCAGGAGGGTCTTCTAACCAAGGGGCTCTGTCAACAGGATCTACTGGATTTTCTACCACTAGAGAATCTTCCAGCCAGTCTTCACCTTTAAATGGATCTTTCCAGCAATCAGGATTCCATTCATCTCGTTCCTCTACCGCTGGGTCAACCAGCCAGTCATCTGGAAGTAGTCAATCTTTTGGACAAGCGTCTAGAACCAGAGGATCCAGTCTTGGTGTGTCTTCAGGCCAGGCAACTGTGGGAAGTGTATCTTCTAACCTATCCCAAAACAGAGGGGGAACTTTTGTTCACTCATCTGCTATTAGAGAATCTATAGGTCAGCCTGTGGTAACTAGAGGATCTTTCAGCCAGTCTTCAGCTTCAAGCGGATCTTTCCAAAATCCAAGATTGCCTTCATCTCAATCTTCTGGCATTGTTTCATCTAGTCAGCAATCTGGAAGTATTCAATCTTTAGGACAGGTGTCTGGAACCAAAGAAACTAATCTTGGTGTGCCTGTAGGCCAGACAAACGTAGTGAGGGGATCCTCTACCATATCACTGACAGGAAAGGGGACTGTTGTCCAGTCACCTGCTGTCAGAGGATTTTCAGGCCAAACAGTAGAAAAAACTTCTGGACAAACATCTACCTTCAAGAGAACCACCAGTCAAGCGCCTGCTGCTCATGGATCTTCTACTTTCTCTTTAAGTGGATCATCTGGTCAAACTTCGTCTTTAAAAATTCCTGGTTTTTCACCAAGCATTACGAATGGGAACATCAAAACTATAAAGGTTCCTGAAAAACTAAGTGATGTACTAACACCTCCCCCACCTCCGACACCTGCACCATCTTTCAACAGCCAGTCTGCAACCCTGACAGGATCCAGTAGTCAGTCTTCTACTTTTGTGGGGACCTCCGGTCAGAATATTCCCTCTGGCTCTTCTGTTAGTCATTTATCTCCTTCCAGAACTATTGGAGGCCATTCTTCGTCATTTGGACAAGGCACGTCATCAGGGTCCTTGCAGTCACGTTCTTCTGGATCAGGGACATCATCAAAACAGTCAAATTCTTTAGGACACTTTGGATTATCTGTCAGTCAGACTGCTGGATCAACGGGATCCTCCACTACAGGAATTTCATCCTCTCAGCCCCTTAGGTCAAATCTCATTACAGGACAATCATCTAATTCTGCTGTGTCCGCAGCAAACCAAGGTTCTTCATTTAATTCAAACGTTTTACCTCATGAATCCACTGTTGTAAGGATAGCCCCCTCTTCAGGATTATCTTCTACGTCATTCTCAGGCTTCTCAGGTGGTCATGTCTCAAATTCAAGGGAAGTATCTAAAGTAGAAGTTTCAGCTGGACAACTCTCTAATGCAAGAGGACAATCTACTTCAGGAAGAACGGAGAGCCAATCTTCTACATTGAGGGGAACATCTACTTCCAAAAATTCAGCATTAGGTCAATCTGCTGGTTCACGGGGGACATCCAATCTGAGAGTAACGGTGGGTCAGACATCTGGCTCATCTGAGGCATCGTCCTCAGGAATATCTGAAGGCCAGTTTTCTACTTTAAAAATACCATCTCACGTAGGAAATTCGTTTGGACAACTCTCTAGCACAGGAGTATTTTCTTCTGAAGCCGAATCCTCTTCATTAACAGGATCATCATCTTCAAGTTCTTCAGCTGGCCAATTTAATGGTCCAAAGAAATCGATTTCTTCAGAAAAATCATCCGGTCAGTCTACTGGTTTACGAGGATCAGTCGCTGTAGGAATTTCGACAGAACAGGCATCTGAATCCTTAACATCATCATCGGGGCAATCTGCTGGCCAGTTCTCTGGATCAAGAAACGGGCCTACCTCAAGCATTTCGGGCACTCAACGTTTTGGTTCAAATATTTCTGTAGGACAAATCGGTTCGTCTAGAAGTCAGTCATCCATTTTGAGACAGCCCACAAGCCAAATATCTGATTTTTCTTCAGGTCAAACTACTAACTCAAGAAGAACATCTGCATCTTCAGCATCTGGAATTCATTCTTCTGGGTCAAGGAGCCATTCTGAACAAGCTTTTTCATCTGGAACTATTACAAATCAGGCTTCCCGCACTAGAGGACTTGCTTCACAGTCCTCGTCCTCTAGCTCTGGTTTTGGACACACCTCATTATCTGGCGAAGACTCATCTTCAATCAGAACCAGTCAGTCAGCGGATTCAAGAGGATCCAGTTCTTCAACTAAAACACAGTCTGGCACTTTAAGAGCACGAGGAACAGTTGCATCTTCATCCATTCGAGCGAATAATGATTTATCGTCCAATGGACGCACGCAGTCAATCCAAAGGGAGGTCAAAGTGACCCCTAAACGCCAGGTTACACGAAATCGTGGAAGTACTAAGTTCCAGCCAAGCACTCTGTTTTTCCAAAGTTTTAACACAATATCTCAAGGAGCAATAAATAACCCGAATCAATTTGTGAACCGAGGAGCAGCAGCATTTAGAAGGGGTGGGTCATCAGCGGGAAGCAGAGGAGCTGCCGTAAGAAATACAGCTAATGAGTTAAAGGAGTCGTCAGCAACTTCAGATTTCTCTTCAACCCAAACCTCAGTTTCCTCTGGACATTCATCTGGCTTTAGTGGATCGTCTCATCATTCTAGTTCATCTATCCATTCTGCTCAAGAGGCATCTTCTTCCTCGAGAGGACAAACTGCATCATTTGGATCCTCCTCAGCACAGTCTGCATCATCCTTAAGAACTGCAGCCTCTCCTTTGTCAGGACAAGCTGCAAATTCACGCTCTTTTTCAAGATCAAGGGAATCCTCCTCGATACGTGAAACAACGGCTGGTGTTTCTTCTACTCGTTCAAATATCTCAACGAACACGAGACGTCAGAGAAATAACCAAGCTTCTGCAACTAGCATCGGTTCAAGTTTTGGACAAACTGATCACCGTTCAAGTACAACGGGTGCTTCAAACCACCAGGAAAGTAATAATATTAAGCAGACAAATAATATCTTCACCCCAATCCCTGGCAACACTAGGATAAATTTAGTACAGTCTGGGATATCAAGAACACAAAGTGAAAATTCTGTGAGTCTCATTGAAGAAGAAGAGGACACTACAGAGGCATTTTTCGACTTTGAAATAGAGTCGCAGACAGAAGCATTCGAATACGAAGATGAAGATATTGTAACGGTGACAGAACCTTCAACTGCAACGACTGCCCAACAAAGTACTTCATCCAATCAAAATAATCAGCTGAATTCCCAAACGTCCCGTCGGACAACATCCAGAGGATTACTTTTGTCTCGTACTCGCATTTCCAACGAGAACGTGGAATCAGATTCCACAGGACAAAATGGTGGTCTTTCGTCCCAAGCCTCCCTTTTCAAAATTCCTGGGGCAACACTTTTGTCTGCCTCTCGTATTCCTGCAAGGAAACAGAATGAGGTTAGAACCATTTCAGTTGCAGCAACCACCCCAACTCCAGCAATTTCTGTTAATGAAGGAAATCAGCCCACTTCAAAGACTAACCATTTTACAATCCCAGGAGCAACTCTGGTGTCGGCACAACGTACACCAGTGAGAAGGCCATCTACTACTCAAAACAGGGGAGCTTTATCAAGGACTGCATCCACAAATTCTAACAATGAAATAAATCAAGCAACTCTTCAAGCAGGTCATTTAAAAATCCCTGGAGCAACGCTCATTTCGGCATCTCGAACACCAGTGAGGAAACCATCTGGTAACCAAAATGATGAAGATACCACCAGATCCTCATCTCAAGACCAGTTCAGTAATGCAGGACAAACAGCAAGTCGCACTTCGGGAAGAAGGGTGTCGAGCCGTCGAAATGAAGAAACAGCTCGTGAAACTTCAGTGACGTCGACAAATATTCAAGGAAATCAACTTTCTTCACAAGCTAATCGTTTTAAAATCCCAGGGGCAACTTTAATATCGGCCGTACGCACTCCAATTAGGAAACAAGCTACCACACAAAACACAGAAACGACCTCAGAATCTACGTCTACGACTACTAATCTTGAAAAGAATCGAGTGACGTTGTCCACCAACCAGAATGGAGACTCGGTTTCTTCTTCTACATTTACATCTACGAATGTGGGAGAGAATCTTGTTTCTCAGGCACAGCGCCTTAAAATCCCAGGGTCTTCACTCGTATCGGCAGTTCGAACTCCAGCGGGTAGCAACAGAAATGCCCAGTCTCGTAGGCGTGGAAGCGTTCGAGTGAGACCAGCATCAAATGTGAACCAAAACATTGCAAATGTTCAAGAAGCTGAGACAGAAAATAAGGATGTAACCTCAGGAAGTTCTGCTTCATCACTGCGGCAAAACTTGTCCTCGACCTCTCTTCGTCGACAGACTTCACGTCTGTCGTCCCGTCGTAGGCAGAGTTCAAGGCAATCTCAGACCCAGTCCTTGGATTCTTCCAGCCAAATCGGAACTACTTCATCTTCTTCATCTTCACCAGGAAAAGATCTTACGACACAGGTAGTTGTAGAAGAACCCAAGGATTCAAGGTCTTTTGGCTTCAACAAAGAAGCCGTTCAAACATCTCTCCGTACTTTAGAAACCGATTCAACTATTTCTGATTCATCTCAGTCTAATGTATCAAGTCGTAGAGGAGGAGGTCGGGCTATAGTCCGGAAGACTATAAGGATAAAAGGGAGACCAGGTTCAAGAAGGAACATAGTATCAAAAGAGAAAGTACAAGAAACTTCAAACGTAGAAGTCTCAGATAATGCATCTTCGTCTGTTCGCTCAAGAACTCGTGGCTCCGTAGGGCAGTCGGTTACGACAGTTCGTCCCACTACCATCAGTGCTTCCAGAAGAGTAATTTTGCGTCCACTTACAGTCAGGCCACCAGTTACTGATTCAACAACGATCTCAACAACCACGTTGATTGAGGAAGAAACAACAGATAAAATTGTTCCGGAAACCAGTACAGAGTCTGCTACAACGGTGCGGCGACCAAGTGGACGAGCCACGACAAGGGTGACAAGTCGAAACAGAATTGCTGGAGGTAGAGCTCAGGTCACAGATGCAGTAGCTGCCACAACACCTGCACCTAGCTCGCTTGGACCCGACAGAGGTCGTGGAAGAGCTCGCTTCAATGGACAGCTTAGAGGTAGGCGGATCAGTAGTAGAGGTAGGGCTTTCTCTCAGCCCTTAACGGCCGAAGAATCTGACTCTTCTGTTTCTGCTCAAGATGCTACTGAAAATAACATACAGAGTTCGGCAGCCCAGTCCTCTTCCTCTTCGTCCAGTTCTAGGTCATCATCCACGCTCTCAAATCGCTCTCGTACTTCCTCCCCTACTAGATCAGCAGGCAGTTCTCGTGCGTCAAGTTCAAGAATTTCACAAACATCTGGAAGTGCTTCTTTTCAGCAAGAATCAGCATCAAACACGCTAAGAACTCCAATCAGATCCAGATCTAGAGCTTCTTCTCAAGGCTCACAGGTGAAATCCGAGTCTCAATCTTCTGTATCAGACTCTGGTTCTTCCCTTTCCGTTGCTGAAGTTTCCCCTAGGCGTAAATTGAGGGTAGTTGGGACGAGCGTCAAGTCAAGTGTATCAAAAGTATCAGAGGATGACAACAGAAAGACCTCCTCCTTTAATAGTAAATCATCGTCTTCTTTCTCATCCTCTCCACTTCAGGGTGTGTCTGCCGGGACCGCAGCAAATGTTGAAAATTTGACAGACTTGGAATTAGAAGCTCTTTCAGCTCTTACTAAAATTAATTCTGGTGTTCTGTCTGCGGGCGGTGCGTCTTCTTCCTCCTCCTCTTCCTCCTCTTCTTCTTTCACAGCATCGGCCTTTGAAACGTCAACGACAGGCGGATCTGGAAGATCTTTAGCGACAAGAAGGAGAATTTCTTCACGCTTTAGCTAAAAGTAGTGAGAAACTATGACTCCTTATCTTAACATATCACCCTAAGTATTGATGGGCATGATGATAATGCCTAAATCTCCTCAAGTATTCTTAAGCATGTGCCATTCATTAATCCGCTTGTTCCTTAACCCTTTCGATGTTGACTCTGACAGCTAGAAATACAAAAGAGAAAACTATGTAAATATAGGATTTTTGTATATACATATTCAATGACTACATCTCGACGCTGGAGGCGTCCCAATGCTTGCATTTATAACGCTACAGATAACAAAATATACTGCTTTCCAATGAAGTCTGTTTTTACTTTACCACTGCCAGTAAACTCCCCAATGATATGAAAATCTCTCAAACATCGAACAAAAACAGGAGCTTTATCATACAAAAAGAAAAAAAACTGTAGACTACAAAAATAGAGAAAACTACAAAAGACCACAAGGCCTACACTAGGTAGTTCTATGTTGAACATAATTTTTTTTCGAACTCCTTTTGGTAGATGGTTACCTACATTATCTTGATCAGTTAAGGTTGACATTGTAGCATAGTCCTCTAAAATGAATGGAATATACAGAAAGAAAATTTGATGGAATGTTAATCAAAGTTTACTTTTCTTTCAAATGATTAGTGAGTAGTTACCTTTAATCAAGCAAGACAAATGTTGAAAGGAGGTAAAGGGAACACGGGCTGAGGGAAATATTTTCATTCCTGACTAGTTTTGCCTGAGTGGCTTCTTCAGAGGAATAGAATTTGAAGTCAAGTTGGTCAATATATATGACATAACAGAGGAACGTGGCAATGTGTCAGGTTGGTCCCCCACTCGACGTCATCTGTCGGTATGACGAGTTATCGCAGCGGATGGACCAATTATCAGCCTGTTGGTCGTCGCGTGGCTGAAATGTCCGACTGGATCAGGGGATCTGTGTATATTGTTCATGATGACAAAGCGTGCTGCTGCTTTAGCCCATATTAAACCCCCAGTCCTCTTATTGATGATATCATGGATGTTGATAAAAACGGACTCCATCGCCTTGTCCCATTTTCCTCAGCCCGTCTTCCCTTTACCTCCTTTCCACATTCGTCACAATGTATACACAAGCAAGACAATACAAATTAATAAATTAATCACAGAGATGATAATTAACTAGTAGATCAAAGCAATATGTCATTATTAACAAAAAATTATATACATGAATTAACACCCTGAATGTTAAAGTCAGTTCACTTGCTAAACTTAAAGCAAGTTCAAAACCTACTTTGGTCAAACAAAACAATTATTGATAAAAATGTTATAATAAAGATCGAAGTAAGTGTATTAAATAAAAGTGTTTGCCTTATAATCTGGAAAACAATGCACACTATATATGCCCTTTATAGTATCTATATATATATATATATATATATATATATATATATATATTATATATAATATATATATTATATATAATATATATATATTATATATAATATATATATATATCATATATATATATATGTATATATATATGTATATATATATATATATATATATATATATATGATATATATATATTTAGCACTGTCCCCTTTGGGTCTACAGAGAGAAGGATGCCTAGTCCTATCCCCATTCCGTTTTCTTCGCTTTTTACGAATCAAGTGAGAACACTCGGTGGCAGTATTCTTCTCCCCCACTACAGGGTTCGCCGGAAAAGTGAAATTAATATTCAAAGAAGTTGTACAGGACAGTATTA
>NC_134790.1:21032139-21042139 GCF_046742065.1 Oratosquilla oratoria
TGGTCAACGAATGAAATAGCCTTAGTAACCATGCAGTGATCCCTGAAACTAATGGTTGTTTCAAAAGAAGATGAGGTAACTTGATGAATAGGAATTATTGTTTGTGACATGGCTGGCTGGTGTGGGGCTTGTGGTCTCTCGCACTCTCCTCCATTCTTATGTTCTTATCCTCTGTTCATGAACTCTTATCACTGATGGTGCAAGTGCGCGGGTCTCGTATCTTCCTCCTCGTGGGTTCGAGTCCCGCAATTTTTTTTTTCTTCGATTCCCAACAGTGTTACTTGCCCCAACAGTTCCCAAAGCGCATAAGGCTTTCACCTCTTTCTCTCCGTTTCCCAGCAGTGACTGTTAAACACTTGTCCCGCCAACCATCCCCATAGTGTTTAATAGGGCAAAGATGACGGCTTCGGCCGTAGTTACTCAGCGCCTCCTGGCGTAGGCTACTCTTCACCTTATGTTGTTGAGGAACATCAGATTGGCTTAGGATGTTCTCTTCAATTCTTCCTTGGCCCAGCAGGATCTCCACGGTGAATGGGCGTAGATCTACAACCACAGCCAACAACCACGACCACGACCATGTCCATAACCATAACCACGACCACAACCATAACCACGACCCAAACCATAACCACGACCACAACCATAACCACGACCACAACCATAACCACGACCACAACCATAACCACGACCACAACCATAACCACGACCACAACCATAACCACGACCACAACCATAACCACGACCACAACCATAACCACGACCACAACCATAACCACGACCACAACCATAACCACGACCACAACCATAACCACGACCCCAACCATAATCACAGGAGAAAACCACAAATGGCAATGAAGACCTCAAGCGACAACCACAAACACAACTACTCGTGCAACGATAACCACAACCACAGGCAACAACTACAAGTAAAAAACACAAACAACCACAAGCACGACCACAACCACAACCACGACTACAAACACAAGCACGACCACAACCACCACATTCATAGTCTAAACCATAGCCATAACCACAACCACAATCATAAACACAACCTATACTTGACTCAGCAGTGTCTACCCTCCACCATAAAGTGGACAGTGATTTTTTGTACACACGTATATACGACTATTAAAAAAACAGGAGCTCGTAAACAAAGAGAGTACAATGGCCATTTTTCAATATTGTACACTATCTTATTGGTATTCCTCCAAAGACGTTGACGAATGTGAAATTCCTTCCTCGATCCAAAATCGATGGCGTAATCGGAAGCGTGCTGACCTCGCCTTCGTTTAGTTGTGGGACAGAAACCAGCTGCACTCCCAGTCGATTTCCAGCAAGGACTTAATTACCTGCCCCCCCCCCCCAACAGCCCATATAGCATATAACAAGAGACGTACTCGGCCACGGCTATTCGGCGCCTCCTGGCGTAGGCTCCTCACCACACATCCATAGTCAGTCCTACACTCTACAGTTCTAATAACACGATCCATAAATTTCCCCTCCCGACGTCCCCGGCCCCTCGGCCTACATCTAAACAAACCTCGTGCCTGCCACAGCTTCCGGCTCTCCTCTTCTCATATCGTGACCCCAAAAGTGTTTTTGGTCTTCCCCGATCATGTTCGTCATTTGTTTTCCAGGTCCTGTACGATCCAATACCCACAGCATCGACCATACGCACGAGGATATGTGTTTCATCTTAGGAAACAATGTTTTTGCTGCCAATCCATTTCTCTTGGTCTCCCCATCATAGGTTCGATTTACATGTTTATATATACATATGTTTATATATACATATATATATATATATATATATATATATACATATATATATATATACATATATATACACACATAAATACATATATATATATACATATATATATATATACATATATATATATATACACATATATATACACATATATATACACATATATATGTGCACATATATATATATACATATGTATACACATATATATGTGCACATATATATATATATATACACATATATATACATATGTATTTATACATGTATATATACACACATTTTTATACATGTATATATATACACATATATACATATATACACATATATATACACATATATACACACACACGCATATATATATATATATATATATATATATATATATATATATATATATACACACATATATATATATACACACACACATATATATATATATATACATATATATATATACACACACACACATATATATACATACATATATATACATATATATATATACACATATATATACACATATACACATAATATGTGCACATATATATATACACATATGTATACACATATATATGTGCACATATATATATATACACATTTATATACACATGTATTTATACATGTATATATATACACATATATACATATATACACATATATATACACATACACATATATATACACATATATACACACACACACGCACATATATATATATATATATATATATATATATATATATATAGACCACTTGGAAAAAAGAAACTAATGAAGCAGAGCGCTTTCGTATATTACATCTTCAGTGCAAAAAGTACATAGTAATAGATATGCATAGATTATATATGCATGGAAAAAGGAAAAAGGACAGTTTGAAAAGCGGTAGCGGACAATTACCCCCTGGAAGGCGGGTAATTGTCCACTACCCTTATTCAAACTGTTCTTGTTCCTTTTTCCATGTATATATAATCTATGCATTTCTATTACTATGTACTTTTTGCACTGAAGATGTAATATCCGAAAGCGCTCTGCTTCGTTAGTTTCTTTGTTCCAAGTGGTCTACTTTGCATAAGTGAACACACATACCCGTCTGTGTGTAATATTTCCCATCAAAGACAAAAGAATTATTTACGCACTTGTTAATTTTATAAAAAAAAATTTACAAGGGACACCATCAATACTGTTACCTAGAATATTTGGGAGAAAGGTTAAACATCTTGAATTGGGACATCAGTAAAGAGCCCAGCAACATAGAAACTAATTAAATTGTAAGGATAATCAATGTTGAGAGATTTAACCTTTTTAATCAAGTCTTCACTATTTTGAATAAACGAGTTAGAAATAGTACCTGCAAATGGATAAAGCTTTGTCACAAGCCACTTAGAAAGCTTATAGCTTACAGAGCCTACAGAACTGATGATGGGACTGATGGGATGATTTGGTTTTGATAAGCCCATACAAATAAAGTGTTGAAGGGTTTTGTGTAGAGAAATATTTAATCAAATCTTCTCTACCTTTTAGTAATGTTCTTAATTCTTTATGGAAATTCTTATTAACTGTGTCACTAGGATCTTTGTTAAATTCAGAATAAGTTTTTTGTAAATGATCAATTACTTTGTTATCACAATCAATTTCATCTATAATAACCAAGGTGTTGCTTTTATCAGCTTTAGTTAAGCGTGGAGATGTGTCTTTCTTTAAAGTTAAGATGGCTTTAACAAATCTTTTAGGGAATGTGTTATTTTTACAATTAAGCATAGCACCATAAATTAAACCCCTAATTAAACTACTATTTTCACTCGAATGTTTTTCAAATTTAAAGAGACGTCCCAATATCAACAGGATTTGTCTTTTTACAGTAAGCAAAAAATAACCCATAGCCTAAAGCACATAAAGTATTATTGTCCAAAACTTTGGATGACATGTTCAAAACGGTCAGGATTAAAATGTTCCAATAACTATTTTCAATCAAATGTTGTAATTTGTGTTCATGTTTTTGTTGAGCATCACTGATTTCACTAGAGAGCACTGAGTAACAATGAAAGACCAATATTTGTCGATCTTCTGGTACAAGTACGTTATGAAGGCACTTTTTCTTGTGGTCGGAAATCTTGAACTTACTTTTGACTTCCTCTTCCGTAACTTCTATGGATCTTCTTAGGGTGAGCCTCTCGTATTCTCCAAACATTTGACCTTCCACAATGACAAGTCGATCAGGTAGCAGGGATTTGGAAATTACATGTTCCTGAAGACACACATTCAGGAACAAAGCTTCAAGAAAAACTTTGCTGAATTGTTGAAGAGAGGGGTTAGATTCCAGGAAAACGTTGAAGACGAACGTGGTATCCATAAATGCAAGCAATCACATCACCGTGATACAAAAGTGCAAAATAACCACAGGAGAAGGGAAACTTGTAGACAGTAAGTACTTTAGTATATTACATCTTCAGACTAAATGAAAGAGGTACAGAGTTGTTTAAATGTAAGTATCAGGTAGCAACCGTAGGGGGGAGGGGGAGACAATACAGCGCATATACATATACATGCACATACATACATATACCTATGTACATACATATACATATATACATAAATACATAAATACAAATACATAAATACATAAATACATGCATACATGCATACATGCATACATGCATACATGCATACATGCATACATATATGCATACATGCATACATATATGCATACATGCATACATACATATATACATAAACATACCTATATATACATATACATACATACGTTCGTAAAGAGCTAATGATGATGAAATGTCTCTCCGGACAAAATCCCCCATTCCTAGGCCGCCGGCCATCACTCCTATGGTCCTGCCTGTCATTCGCTCCTCTGTAGCTTCAATACAAATCATAACAATAAAACAAAACTCATATCCTAAATAACATGCAGAAATTAATTACAAGGTTTGCTCAAGTACCATAAAAATGGAACCAACGAAATAGAAAAGGAAGGAACAAAAAGAGCAAAAAGATCCAAATACCACAAGCCTTCTGTCCTGCCTGTCCTTTGCTCCCGTATAAATCGGATTTTAATTGATGCATCTGTTGACACTGTTGCTGTCACTCACCCAAGCTTCCAAAAATAACTTCTCTCCTTTTTTATTGTTTCTGTATTTCACACCAACATTATCTTAATCCATCTTGTGCTGCTGCTCCTGACAGTGCCATGTCGGTGAGTTTGACTAGTGTGAAATTCTGTCAACCTGCAACTCTGTTCAATCTGATGGGACCTGTCTCAGGGAACACCGGTATACTATTCAATTGATTCCTTTTGCTGACATTGTATAACCCTTAAGACGAACCCCGGACAGGGTTCGAAACGTTGGTAGTAAATTCTGTTACCGAGTCCAGTGTTTGAATTTTTTTCCGATAATACATACATACAAACATACATACATGCATACATACATGCATACATACATGCATACATACATACATATACACATACATTAGCGTACGTATACATACATATACATACATACACATTCATACACGCATATACATACATACATACATATATACATGCATACATTCATTCATACATATATACATGCATACATTCATTCATACATACATACATTCATACATACATATATACATGCATACATTCATTCATACATATATACATGCATACATTCATTCATACATACATACATTCATACATTCATACATACATGCATACATTCTTACAAACATACATGCATACATTCATATATACATACATACATATTTATATGCATACATACATATATACATACATGCATGCATACATACATCCATGCATGCATGCATACATGCATACATGCATGCATATATATACATATATACATACACACATTCATGCATATACATGCATATATACATGCATATATATACATGCATATATACAGTACATGCATATATATACATATATATATATATATATATATATATATATATATATATACATACACACATATACTCATACACACACATAAGCGTACGTATACATAATCGTACATATACATACATACACATTCATGCATACATATACATATATGTATACATATACATACATATACATGCATGCATATATGCATGCATAGACTCTTTACCACCATCTAAGTACGAACGTACACAAGCCCTAGAACAGGTGGAGTGCAAGGAGCATACGCCAGGAGGCGCGTAGCTGCGGCCAGCCAAAACCGTCACCTTTGTCTTGTGCGCTTGGACTGCAGGTAACTATAGCTACTGCTGGAAATCGGAGAGAAGTGCGGGATTCGAGCCCACGACTAAGCAAATGCGAGACCTGCACGCTTCCGATTACGTCACCAGTGCAGATCTAGAACAAGTAGACGTTCACAAAAGAGGCAAAAAAACACTTCATCTGTTTTGATTGGCAGAATACAGATGGACATTGCAATAACGACTGTAGGGCGGAAGCAAAATACGAATCCTCACCCATACAAACACGGCGTAAAACGTTTTTTTCCAAAAGAGAAAGAAATACAAAACGTTGTTCGAGGAATCCCCCCAACCCATCAACGCAACTCGTGATAATAAAATGGCCTTTATGGATGATATTGGTTCACGTATAAACGAAATAATACTTGAGGGGTACAAGGAACTAATAAAAAAGAGTATTTTTTTTATCTCTAATTACTGGACTTGTAATTCCGAGACGTAAATGGTGGTCAATTACAAGCTACCATACCCTTGCCCAATTACCAATTACCCATTTCATTTAATAACCAATTTTATCTTTTTTTTTTCAGCACGGAAGATTAGACCTTGAATTATGACTATTTTAGGCTTGGAGTTCTTAAAAGGAGATAAATTCACTTCACAGCCTATCTATCTATCTATCTATCTACCTATCTATTATCTGTCTGTCTATCTGTCTGTCTATCTATATACCAAAAGGCTTCTTCCCCCAAACAAGGGACGTAACTGCATGCACCCACTCTCCACCGATACCACCACACCAATCTCACACGTATTTGTTTCCTTTTTGTCCCTGCTGGAAATTGCCTTTTAATGCCTTTAAAGGTTAAAAATGCCTTGAAGGACCTTAAGGCTCCGTACCTAAAAGCGCGAGATCGTCGACATGGATAGAAGCGCTAGTAGACTACATTCCGTAACGGTCCTCACTAGAACATAGAATCATTTTAATACCATTTGATACTATTTGATATCAACGTCATTGAATACCATTAGATATTATTTCATACCATGAAAGACAAAATGTCGACCTTTATATTGAGTAATCACATAATACAAGTAATCACAAACCTCAATATCTCGTATAAAATCCCCCACCTCAACCCTCGACATTCTCTACACGCATCTGAGACCTCACCATGGCAGGTACTCCATATGTATTTAGTTATACGGCTATTTTTCTAATGGAAGAAATGGTGCAAGAATTCTACTGAAAATCCGGGACTTACAAACCAGTTCACATAGAAGTACGAAGAAGAACAAAGAAGAAAAAGGAGGAGGAAGAAAAGAAAAAAAAAAGGAAAAAGAAGAAGGAAAAGAAAAAAAGGGAGACGAAGAATAAAAAAAATAAGGAAAAAAAAGAAAAAAGAAGAAAAAGAAGAAGGGAGATGAAGAATGAAAAATGGGAAGGAAAAAAAAAGAACGAAAAAGGAAAAAGGATAAAAAAAATAATCGCCTTGTTTAGGTGAATGATGTATGGCTCGCAAATGGAATCCCATCTCGGCTTCAAAGGCCAGGAATAATGAAGATTATTCGGGGAAGATAGGCACATGGTGATCATCGGTTCATGCGTTTCATCAAGAACTGTAGGGGGGATGGGTGAGGGGTTGCGCCATCAGAGGGTAACGGAGGACGAAAAGGAGCAAAGGAAGAAGAATGTATAGGAAGCCAACAGCGCTCGCGAGGACTACAATGGACTATCGTTTGCCAGCGCTTTTAGGCTTGTGAACACACTCGACCCGCTGCCATACGTGATTGTGTTGAGGAAGAGGTGAAGCGTAGATTAGTTGTAGAATATTTGGCTGCTACGGAATGTAGTTCACCAGCTCTTCTATCGTTTTAGATTAGCGTTTCCCAACCTTTTCCGACCATAGCACCCCCTGTTGTCATGTCTAAGCAAGTGAAGTGTACTGCTTGATGATTTATTTTCTTGATTTCTTAGGACAAACAAATTGACAATATTGTTTGTAGAAGAAATGAAAAATTCCTAGAATAATAAAACAGCATGGAAAAGTCTATTATGTACAACTAGGTAATCAATGATACATATATCAATGTGATTTTTGTGTGCATCAATTCCCAGCGCCCCCTGTAATTGATTTCAGCACCCCAGGTTGGAAAACGCTGTTTTAGATCATTTCACGCCGCTGTGATGAGAGAAGAAAGGGAAGAGGCGAAGAGTGGCGACGAAGGAGAATGACACAATATTCATATCCTTAAGCCTGTCCAGACTATTGTTTACTTCAGAAAGTGATGAACCTATGCCAGAAGGCGTTGAGTAGCCTCAACTGAAGCTGGCACCTTTACCCTATGTGCTTTGGGGACTATTAAGGCAGGAAACAAAAGGTCCATTCTGGAAATCTATGTGGTTTGCAGGACTCGAATCACAACTAAACGAATACGAAACTAGCGCGCTTTCGATTAGGCCAACAACTCACACAGAAACGTGGTCTGTGTTTCTGTCTGATAAGTTGTGTGATGACCATGTGCAAGATGGTGTTTGACAGGTTATAGTTTGGAAATCTAGAATATGATAATCGACAACTAGAATCACTAACTCTTCTGTCACGCAAATACGTTGTCGTAAGATTTCATTATTTTTAGAGATGATACACTCGCATAATTACTATAATCACGATAGAGGTCACTAAAGCTGTGTTACACAAGAATCATATGAGTAACTACATTTACGAAACACAATCCAAGAAGGAGCTAAAGAAAGGAAGAAAGGAATAAGAAAAGAAGGACAGAAAGGAAGAAAGGAAAGAAAGAAAAAGGGACGGAAAGATGGAAAGAAGAGAGAAAAAAAGAAGTAAGGAAGAAAGAAAAAAGAAGAAAGAAGAAAGAAGAAAGAGAAGAAGAAGAAAGAAAGAAGAAGAAGGAAAGAAGAAGAAAGAAAGAAGAAGAAAGAAAGAAGAAAGAAAGAAGAAAAGAAAAGAAGTAAAGAAAGGCAGAAGGAAAGAAAGGCAAAAAGAAAGGCAAAAAGAAAGAGGGAAAGAAGGTAAAAGTAAAGAAGAAAGGATAAATAAAAAACAAAGAAGGAAAGAAGAAGAAAAAAGAAACCATCAGAATGAAAGGAAAATTATTCTGAGGCGAAAATAAGGGGGCACTGGAAGTAGGGAGAGACGAGAGAGAGAAAGTACTTTTTTTCCAACCGTGATAAGGACCAGGACATTTCATATTCCCAATGTTCCTTAATATTGTCTTATCTCAAAACTTTAGGAAAACTCTAGGTTAGAAACGTTGCCATTTAGTTTTTTATATGAAATTTTATCCGACATGATATCACCCAAGCTAACCTAACTCGTAATCTCACATACCCTACCTAACCTAGCTTAACCTAACCTAATTCAATCCAACCTAATATAACTTAATCTAACCTAACCTAACCAAACCAACCCTAACTTAAACCCAACATAACCTAATGTAGCACGGCCTAGCCTAACCTAAACTGACCTAACCTAACTTAATATAACCTAATTTAACCTAATTTAGTCAACCTGATGTTAGAGTTATTTCAGAAATTATTAATCTAATTAAGATGCGCTGGCGTAACTAAGTACAATCAAACCTGAATCAAATTTTCCCGAGTGCCAACACCCAGAGTTGCACCTCCAGCTCTAGTTGAGGATGTCGACAGGTTCTGAAGACTCCCCCCAGGAGGCTTTGAAGACTCCCCCGGTAGGCTTTGAGGACTCCTCCGGTAGGCTTTGAGGACTTCCCCCGTAGGCTTTGAGGACTCACCCGGTAGACTTTGAGGACTCCCCCGGTAGTCTTTGAGGACTCCCCCGGTAGTCTTTGAGGACTCCCCCGGTAGTCTTTGAGGACTCCCCCGGTAGTCTTTGAGGACTCCCCCGGTAGACTTTGAGGACTCCCCCGGTAGACTTTGAGGACTCCCCTGGTAGTCTTTGAGGACTCCCCCGGTAGTCTTTGAGGATTCCCCCGGTAGTCTTTGAGGACTCCCCCGGTAGACTTTGAGGACTCCCCCGGTAGACCTTG
>NC_134790.1:21052139-21059639 GCF_046742065.1 Oratosquilla oratoria
TGTGTGTGTGTGTGTGTGTGTGTGTGTGTGTGTGTGTGTGTGTGTGTGTGTGTGTGTGTGTGTGTGTGTGTGTGTGTGTGTGTGTGTGTGTGTGTGTGTGTGTGTGTGTGTGTGTGTGTGTGTGTGGTGTGGTTGTGTGTGTGTGGTTGTGTGTGGTTGTATTTACCTAGTTGTATTTACCTAGTTGTATTTACCTAGTTGTATTTTACGGGAAGAGGAGCTATGCTCGTGGTGTCCCGTCTTCGTATCTCATTTTATCTAAACTATTTTTGAATTCATGTATTGTTTTTGTACACGCTACTTTCTCATCTAACTTGTTCCAACTGTCTATTACTCTGTGAGGAAAGCTTTTTTTCAGATCTCTTCTATAGCTGTCTTTCTTGATTTTCTTTCCGTGTCCTCTTGTATTTCTATCATCCCATTTTATTAGATCCTCTCTATCAATAATTTCTATGCCTTTCATGATTCTGTAAATAGCTATCAAATCTCCTCTCTCTCTTCTTTGCTCTAGTGTCTGTAGCTCAAGTTTTGCTAGTCTCTCTTCATATGATAGTTTTGAGAGTGTTGGTGCCAATTTTGTAATTGCTCTTTGTATTCTTTCAAGTTTTTTTTATACATTTTTTGTACTTGGTGACCACATCGTTGCTGCATATTCCAATCTTGGTCTTATCAGAGTGATTAGTATTTTCTTCACCATTTCTTCATCCAGGTATGTAAATGCCACTTTGATTGTTCTTATTAAATTATAAGTTTCACCAAAAATCTTATTTATTTGTTTCTCAGGTGACATATTATTCATAACAATGACTCCCAGGTCCTTCTCATTTTCAACTTTTTTTTTATACTTTCTTCTCCCAATTTATATGATCCTGTTATTCTGTTTTTGCTTTTTCCAAATTCCATTATACTACACTTTTTAGTATCGAACTCCATCTCCCACTTCCTACTCCATTCCCAGACTTTATTTAGACCACTCTGTAGTGATTCACAATCTTCTTCCGTGTTCACTTTTTTTAATAGTTTTGCATCATCTGCAAAGAAGCTCATATAACTTTCAATTTCTTCATCCATATCATTAATATATATAGCAAACATTATTGGGGCCAGAACTGTTCCTTGTGGAACACCACTTATTACTTCATCCCAATTAGAGTGTTTGTCTCTTATCACTACTCTCATTTTTCTTTCTTGGAAAAAGTCTTCCATCCATTTAAGCAGTTTACCTTGTATTCCTCCTTCGGTTTCTAATTTCTTAAGAACTTCTTGTGTGGTACTTTGTCAAAAGTTTTTTTTAGGTCTAGAAATGCACAATCAGCCCATCCATCTCTTTCTTGTATTATATCTATTAGCCTTGAATAGAAACATATTAAATTGGTGACGCATGATCGTCCTTGTCTGAATCCAAACTGCCTTGGATTTAGCACGTTTTTTTTTTTCTAAATATTTTACCCATCTACTTTTGACAATTCTTTCACAAATTTTTGCTATTGTACTTGTTAGAGAGACTGGTCTATAGTTGATAGGGTCTTCTTTATTTCCCCCTTTATATATAGGTACTATATTTGCTTTTTTCCAATCTTCTGGAACTTTTCCTTCTTTCAAGGAACTGTTTATTATGCTATGTATTTTGTCTGCCAGTTCATTCCTGCATTCTTTCAAAATCCAGTTTGCTATTTCATCTGGTCCATGCGATTTTCTGACATCAAGATTACTCAAGTGTTTCATTATTTCATTCTTTGTTACTTCTATTTCTTTCATAGGGGGGACTTTCTCTTTCCATTCGATCTCTTCAGGTTGTATGTTCTCCCTTGTAAACACTGATTTAAAATGCTTGTTCATAATTTCCGCCATTTCAATTTCCTCTGTGTATTCAACTCCTTGTCTTAATTTCTCCAAATCTTGTTTGTTTTTCAGTTTGTTGTTTACAAATCTGTAAAATAATTTTGGTTGATCTTTACATTTTTCTATGACATCTTTTTCATAATTTCTCTTTTCCTCTCTGCACACTTGTACATATTCATTTCTATAACAAGTATATATTTTCCATTTTTCAGGTCTTTGTATTTTCTTCCATTTGGTCCAAGCTTTATCTCTTTTGTCTTTTAACTCCTTACAACTTTTGCTGTACCAACACTTTACATATTCTTTTTCTTGTTACTGTCTTGGGACATACTTTTCCACTCTTTTTTTTTTTTTTATAAATTTTTGTCAAAATATTCCATTTCTCTTCTACTGTTGTTTCTTTTTTGTATATTCCTTCCCAGTTTTCTTTTTGAAAGAATTCTCTAATTTTATCAAAGTTTGTTTTTTCATACATCATTCTTCCTTTTCTATATTGTTAATTTCTTTTCGTGTATTTCTCCTCATTTAGTTCCAGTTCAATCAATATGTGGTCACTTTTACTTATTGGTGTTTTATATTCAATTTTTTCCACTATTCTAGGTTCAGATGTGATTATTAGGTCTAGTCTCGATGGTTCTTCTTCATTTCTATACCTAGTGTTCTCCTGTATCCACTGTGTCATTGTATGGTCAATAATCATCTCGAGTAGAACATTTCCCCATGAGCCGTCTCCACCCTTTACTGTCATCTCTTCCCAGCAGACTTCTTTGCAATTAAAGTCGCCCATCATAACTATTCTTCCTCCATCTTCCATTATCTTATTTAATGTTATCCTTGTGTCTTCTAACATACTTTTATGTTCACTCTCTTCCCACGAGGCTGTTTTTGGAGGCACATAATTTATCACGAACTTTCTGCTCTTCTTATCTCTGTCTTCCACTTCGATCATAATCATCTCTACTGTATTCTTTCCATATGTGACACACCTCACGTTTATATCCTTCTTAGTCAGGAACATAACTCCACCCCCTTGTTTTGTCTCTGTTTCTAATCCAATAATTATATGCATCATGTCCTACACTGTTGGGTGGTAGTGGATCTTTTAATTTCGTGTCTACAATTCCCATTATGTCCGGTTCTTTTTCCTTCAGATAATCATTCAGCTCATTCAATCCTGTTATTAATCCATCTATATTTGTGTAACACACTTTTAGTTTTCTGCCACTTCCATTGTATTCTCTGTTTCCCTTTTGTTTTTCTCTAGTATGTCGTATTTCCTTACTTTCATATTCACTACTCTCCAATAGAATTTCTCTTTTTCTGACTCTGTTTTGTTCTCGTTTTTTTCCTTAGCTTCATGTCTTTTCTTTTTTTCCTCCTCTCTTTCCTCTTTATTCATTTCTCTTTTTATCCATACCTTTTTATATTGTTCACTTGCTGCTAGTTTCCCTGTTTTTGCTAAGATATTCTCTGCCGTCGTTTGTGACCTGAATTTAATCTTAATTGGTCTGGTCTTATCTGTACTATACTTTCAGAGTCTATACATCTCTTCAATTTGTTTCATGATTTCAGGTTCATCTTCCTAATCTAATTCTAGTAATCTGCTTACTTTTTCTTTTTCCTCATTCATTCTTGTGGTTCTAAATAGGTTATATTTCTCTTCCATTCCTAATATAATTATACATTTCTTTTTATCTGCTAAGTCTCTTACTATATTCTCCTTCTGTCTCATCACTTTAATAACTGAGTCTTCAGTTTGTTCTTTCATTTGCTGTTTGATTATGTCAGTAAATGCAACTCTACTGTTTTCTTGGATTTTTTTTCCAACCCTGTGCGTCTTTTGCTATGGCCTCTTTATTGTCTTTTTTATTCCTCTTTAATTCCTCATTCTCCTCTTTTACTTCTTTCAACTGTCTTTTTAAATCTTCTATTTCTTTGGTTAAGTTTTTGTTCACCTTCTCTAGTTCTTCCAATTTTTCAATTCTCTGCCCAATCTTTGCTACGTTACCGAACCTCTTCTCCCAATGTTCGGTCATTTTTTTTCAACTTTTTCCTCTAGTCTTGCTAATCGGGGAGGTTGGTATTCTCCCCCCACCCTCATTAAATCCCTGGAAATTATTATCTTCACCTTCCATTGTGCTACTCTTATTTATATTTCTAACCTTAATGCTTTTACTGATATTTTCGATTTCCCCAGTGTCGTCAGCTGACCTTTTGTTTACATTTTTTCTGTTGTCAGGGGGAGCCCGTTCGTCTCCCTCCTCATTTTCTTCCATTTCCCTCAGTAATCCCTCCCCTTCTCCCCTTTCATTACCTTTTTACTACACCACGAGTTTGTGTGTGTGTGTGTGTGTGTGTGTGTGTGTGTGTGTGTGTGTGTGTGTGTGTGTGTGTGTGTGTGTGTGTGTGTGTGTGTGTGTGTGTGTGTGTGTGTGTGTGTGTGTGTGTGTGTGTGTGTGTGTGTGTGCACACACATCCAGGTGACCTTTGGTGAACAGTTGAACATGTACCCAGAAATGTGTGAACATGCGAATTTCAATATTTTGAAGTTATAGATAATATATATATATATACTGTATATAAAATGCACTGATTTGTGAAAGTGTATACATGTGAGCTTAATATTTTGTATTTCTATCATGAGCAAAGAAAAAAACAAAGAAAAAAGCACATGTTATCCCAATGATTTCTTCCTGTCAGGATCCTGACATTTTTTTTTTTGGGGGGGGGGGGGGGTGTTCCGGGCGAGGTGTAAGGAGAGGGCAATATACAAGGAATACTCCTATACCCAATGTGTCGTTATTGGACTCTGCGTTTTCAATTTATTATTAATTGGATAGGGACAGCAGAGTCCAATAACGACACATTGGGTATAGGAGTATTCCTTGTACTGCCCTCTCCTTACACCTCCCCCTGAACACCCCTCCCCGCCAGAAAAAAAGTGGAATGGCTTGATACCAGAACTCAACAAACCCAGACTTTGTGTTTATGTGTTCGTGAACTACGTTTTCTAAATCCTTTGATGCAAACCTCAATGTGTGTTTTTCGTTCATGTCTCTGCCTCAGATTTAGCCAGCAATGGTATATATGTGGACTCTCGCTTGATAGCATATTTAACTCATGTTCTCATATGTATGCGGCTAAACCCAAAAAGCATGTGGATAACAACATTGTTTATGTCAACGAAGCAAAGATCGTCATTATTATCTACTACTGCCTGCGTGGTTTTCATGCTTTAGTAAAAGTTTCCATAGAGGAAAAAATAAAAACATTGATTTTTCTCGCAAATAATCTAAGAACTGTGAGCCAAAGGATTTTATCTTTTATGTTACACGACTCAGACATGTTCGATCCTGTGCAAGATTCAGTATTGTCTCTGTCTCTATCTCAAGTCTTTGTTCCTGCCTTCACTTTGCTACACGCCTACATCTGTGTCCATGTTTGAAAGATTCAGTATCCTCTCTTGTATATAAATTCAAGTAAAAAAGTAAAATGAAGACCAGAATGAACTCTAACACTCAACACACCTACTCTCTCTTTCTCTCTCTCTCTCTCTCTCTCTCTCTCTCTCTCTCTCTCTCTCTCTCTCTCTCTCTCTCTCCTCTCTCTCTCTCTCTCTCTCTCTCTCTCTCTCTCTCTCTCTCTCTCTCTCTCTCTCTCTCTCTCTCTCTCTCTCTCTCTCTCTCTCTCTCTCTCTTATAGATATATATTTTTAGTTTAATATTAGTTAAAGCCACAAGTTATTTAGTTTAGTTTCCATGGTTGCTCCGAAAGTGTATCCTCCCTGTAGTGGTCACCCTCATTGGTGTATAGAGGGCCAACCACACAGGATATATTCAAATAAGCGATGATTTGTCCCAAGTCTGAGCAACTGAGTTACCACCACCAGTGTCGCTACACAACGGTACCACTCATGGCTTGTGTATGAATAGGTGAGCTAGCATACATGTGATATGAGGGTGAGGGTGAGAGGGAGAGGGAGAGGGGAAAGGGGAGGGAAGGGGGAGAAGGAGAGAGGGAAGGGGAGGGGGAGGGGAAGAGGGAGGGGGAGAGGAAGAGGGAGGGGGAAGGGGGAGAGGGGGAAGGGGAGGGGAGGGGGAGAAGGAGAGAGGGGAGAGGAGGGGAAGAAGGAGAGAGGGAAGGGGAGGGGGGAGGGGAAGAGGGAGAGGGGAGAGTGAGAGGGGGAGGGGGAGAGTGAGAGGGAGTGTACGAGTGCGCGTGCGTACGTGTGATTCACCATTCCTTATGCTCTTGGATCACGTGTTGGACTCGTGATCGACAGTTACTAACCTCCCGGATGAGAGCTCAGAGTTCGTATGACCGATCTATGGGTAATACTGTGACCTTACACGCACACATACTCCCAACTCCCCGCCCACGAGAGTTGGAGTAACACCCCGCAGTGAAGCGATACTGAAATTATTTCAGCCCTGGGCGGGAGCGAACCCGGACCGCCGTAGTGGCAGGCGAGAACTAACCACAGCGCCACGAGGTGTGAGTGTGTGTGTGTGTGTATATGTGTATGCGTATGGTTATACGTGTGTACGTGAGCGTGTGTGTGTGTGTGCTGAGAATGACATCTTGCATTTTGAGAAAAATATTTGATTTATTGAAGAGGACGTCATGAAAGTCTAAGGGGAACGGACTCGAAAGCTTGGAATGGTAAGATATGTTGATGTACACAAACTTGGAACAAAAACATAAAGCGAGATGAAAGATGGGAGAAGAGAGGGGGAAAATTGTGTTAGCTTATGTCACAAACAGAGCTGCAGTGAGCCAAAGTAACTATGAAAATGAACTAAAATAGAAAATAGATGCAAAAAAAAAAAAAATAGATAAATAGATAAATGAATAATCAAATAAACCGATGAAAGAATAGATAAATACATGAATGAATAGAGAAACAGATGAATAAATGAATAAATGTATAAACAAATAAATAAACAAATGAATATATAAATGAACAAACAAATGCATAGGTAAATAAATAGGTGCGTCAACAGATAAATCTGTATCTGAGACCGATGTGCACAGAGCCACATAATAATATAAGAACACAAGACTGGAGGAGAATGCAAGAGACCACAAGCCCTACACTAGGCCGTTCCATGTCCCTTACGGCTCATCATCCCTACCCATAAATTGATCCAATCTTCTCTTAAAACAACCAATTGTTTCAGTGCTCACTAACTACATGATTACTAAGCTTATTCCATTCGTTAACCACACTGTTGGTAGATTAGTTCTTGTCTACGGTATTTCCTTCTTGAATCTAAATTTGTCCCACAAAGACACACTAAGACGTTGTTCTCTCAATGGATGTAGATCAGAGGTTCTTAACCTGGGGTACCCCCCCCCCCCAAGGGATACGAAACCTTAAACCTGGGGGGTACGAGACATGGTAGCCAGTGCAATGGTACTTTATATTTACAATGAGGAAGCAAAGCCAGGTTTGTATCACTAATCTTTTTCATACGTTTGCATTGTATTTGTATTGGACGGGGGTACAAGAATCTTTTTCTGAAATATCAAAGGGTGTGGGCACTAAGAAGGGTTAAGAAGTATTGGTGCAGATTAAGGTTAACATTTTCTTCCACCCGGAACCTGTGTTTTCTCCCACTGGGGTCGCTCTGCCCGCCGCTGATTCCGCATACAGCC
>NC_134790.1:21067139-21077139 GCF_046742065.1 Oratosquilla oratoria
TATATATATATGCATATTATATATATGTATATTATATGTATATACATATATATATAATATATATATATGTATATTACATATATATATGTATATTATATATATATGTATATTATATATATATATGTATATTGTATATTATATATATATATATGTGTATATGTATATATATATATATATATGTATATATATACATACATATATGTATATTATATATATATATATATTATATATATATATATATGTATATTATATATATACATGTATATTATATGTGTATATTATATATATGTATATTATATATATATATATATATATATATATGTATTATATATATGTATATTATATGTGTATATTGTATATATATATGTATATATATATGTATATTATATATATATATATGTATTATATATATGTATATTATGTGTATATTTTATATATATATATGTATATTATATATATATGTATATATATATATATGTATATTATATATATGCATATTATATATAAGTATATTATATATATATGCATATTACATATATGTACATATATCCATATTACATATGTATATATGCATATTATATATTTATGTATATATATGCATATATATATGTATATATGTATGCATATTATATATATATGTATATATATATGTATATTATATGTATGTATATCATATGTATATTATATATATGTATATTACATTATATCATATATGTATATTATATATGTACATTATATGTACATTATATATATGTGTATATTATATATATATGTGTTATATATATATATATGTGTTATTATATATATATATATATATATATATATATATGTATCTTATATATGTGTATATTATATATACAGTATATATATGTGTATATCATGTATCATATATATATGTATGTTATGTATATATATGTATATTATATATATATGTATAATATATATATATGTAATATATATGTATATTATATATACATGTATATTATGTATACATGTATATTATGTATACATGTATATTATGTATACATGTATATTATGTATACATGTACATTATGTATACATGTATATTATGTATACATGTATATTATGTATACATGTATATTATATATATATGTATGTATATAATACATATGTATATGTATAATATATATATATATATATATATATATATGTATATTATACGTATATTTATATTATATATATATATCATATATATTTCTATTAAGTATATTATATATATGCATATATATATGCATAATATATATATATGCATATTATATATATGTATATTATATATATATACATATATATATAATATATATATATGTATATTACATATATATATGTATATTATATATATATATGTATATTGTATATTATATATATATATATATGTATATTATATATATATATATATGTATATTATATATATATATATATATATAATATATATATGTATATTATATGTGTATATTATATATATGTATATTATATATATATATATATATATATATGTATTATATATATGTATATATGTGTATATTGTATATATATGTATATATATGTATATTATATATATATATGTATTATATATATGTATATTATGTGTATATTTTATATCTATGTATATTTTATATATATATATACATATATGCATATTATATATATATATTTTTATACATATATGTATATCATATATATATATTTTTTATACATATATGTATTATATATATATATATATATATATTTATATTATATATATATGTACATTATATATATAAATGTATATTATATGCATGTATATTATATACATGTATATTATATACATGTATATTATATACATGTATATTATATATACATGTATATTATATATACATGTATATATATATATTATATATATATATATATATATATATTATATATATATAATATACACATTCATATGCTGTATATATATATATATAATATATATGTATATAATATACATAATATACATATAATATACATATATAAATAATATACATATATATAAATAATATACATATATATAAATAATATACATATATATATATATAATATACATATATAATATACATATGTATATGATATACATATATATATGATATATATATATATATGTAATATACATATATATATTATACATATATATTATACATATGTATATAATATACATATATATACTGTATAATATACTGACATATATGATATACATATGTATATCATATATATTATATAATATACATATGTATATAATATACATATGTATATTATATACATATATAATATACATATGTATATTATATAATGTATATCATATACATATGTATATTATATACATATGTATGTTATATACATAAGTATATTATATAATGTATATCATATACATATGTATATCATATATATACATGTATATGTATATGTATATTATATATGTATATGTATATTATATATGTACATTATATATATGTATATTATATATATATATATATATGTATATTATATATATATATATATATATATGTATATTATATATATATGTATATTATATATATATATATATATATATATATATATGTGTATCATATATGTATATTATACATATATATATATATATATGTATATTATAAATTTATGTATATTATATATATATATATATATATATATATATATATATATATGTATATTATGTATATATATGTATATTATGTATATATATGTATATTATGTACATATATGTATATTATGTATATATATGTATATTATGTATATATATGTATATTATGTATATATATGTATATTATGTATATATATGTATATTATGTATATATATGTATATTATGTATATATATGTATATTATGTATATATATGTATATTATGTATATATATGTATATTATATGTATATATGTATATTATATGTATATGTGTATGTTATATGTATATATGTATATTATGTATATAAGTATATTATATATATGTATATATGTATATTATATATATGTATATTATATATATGTATATTATATATATGTATATTATATATATGTATATGCATATTATGTATATGCATATTATATATATGTATATTATATATATGTATATTATATGTATATGTATATTATATGTATATGTATATTATATGTATATGTATATTATATGTATATGTATATTATATATATGTATATGTATATTATATATGTGTATGTATTTTTTATGAGTATGTATATTATATATGTGTATGTATATTATATATGTGTGCATATTATATATGTGTGTATATTATATATGTGTGTATATTATATATGTGTGTATATTATAAATGTGTGTATATTATATATGTGTGTATATTATATATGTGTATGTATATATATGTATGTATATGCTTGTGGTAGTCCTTCGATAACGAAGATGTTGTACTTATCCCCTGAATAATGATTAGTAAAAGGATTAGAATTGTAGTAACAATAAAAACAATAGCAGTAACAGCAGTATCAGCATTAATTATTGTTTAACGCTTATTACATCTTTGGTATAATAGTTTTCATATCAGTTTTAGGATCTAGTTTCTTTGAAGGTGAATTCTTTGACCTCTTAGGCCAAATTTGGAGACACAGATCCTACCGCAAAGGGTACAGGGAGTTCCTTGTGCCGTTTGGTTAACAGGACTTCGTGCCACGCGTTCATATCTGCGGTTTTGTCCCTCGATCCTGATATTCGTGCGAGCAGCTTCAAATATGTCGACAGCCTGATGGACTGTTAATCTCCAGCTTTCTCGGTCAGTGGCCAGAGTTCCAAGTTGGTCAACAGAGATGTTGCATTGTTTGAGGGGGGTGGCCTTTATTTGGTCTTTAAACCGCTTTTTTGGTCCTCCCGGAAAGCGGTTTCCATCCCTCAGCTCGCCGTCCAGTATATGATGTGATAGGCGACATTCAGGCATTCTGATCACATAACCGATCCACCGGAGCAGAGGTTGTCTCTCTATCGACATAGCTTTTGTAGTCATTAAGATTCTCAAGGTGTCAAGTCTCGGAAAGGATATAATGATAATAATAACAATAATAATAACAATAATAACAACAATAACAATAATAACAACAACAACGATTATGATGATGACAATGATGATGACAATCATGTTGATGACAATGATAATGACGACATTGATGATGACGACATTGATGATGACGACATTGATGATGACGACATTGATGATGACGAATATGATGATGACGAATATGATGATGATGACGAGGACAATGATGATTATGACAATGATGATGATGACGACAATGATGATGATGACGACAATGATGATGATGACGACAATGATGATGATGACGACAATGATGATGATGACGACAATGATGATGATGACGACAATGATGATGATGACGACAATGATGATGATGACGACAATGATGATGATGACGACAATGATGATGATGACGACAATGATGATGATGACGACAATGATGATGATATAGATGCATTTCTGCAATGGAGAGGTGGTTTTGACAATGTTTCATCATCATAATCCAAAACAGACGTTACTCCTTAATTTCTTTCGTCGTGTCCCTCCATCTGGGCTAGTGAGCAGGACTGCTCGGGCTGCTGGTCGTCGCCGCCCAAGTCGACTAGATTTGGGTGAGGACGATATTCAAAGACATGCTATACCTGTTTCTCCTCCCTTGGAAGTGCCCTTCGGACGACTCCCCCCGAACCCAAAGACGAAGAGGTTCGTAACGAATTCCGCTCCCCCCTCGACGAAGAGGCGCGGGGAGCGAAGTCCCCGAGAAGGGGAAAATTTTGGAGAAAAATTAGCCAATGTCTTTCGAAGATGAAAAGGTGTTGTCAGGAAAGCAAACCTTGAGTCCTTCGACCGGAGAGTCGGTCTCCTCCTCCTCCTCCTCCTCCTCCAACTCCGTCGCAAGGCGCCGCTGCGTGAGGGCGAGGATGAGCAGTGAGCTTCTCCAAGGGTATTACATTGCATCACGTCAAAATGATGGAATGTAATACCCTTCGTCCAAGGGCACGCGAAGGATATTACATTGCATCACGTCAAAATGATGGAATGTAATACCCTTCGTCCAAGGGCACGCGAAGGATATTACATTGCATCACGTCAAAATGATGGAATGTAATACCCTTCGTCCAAGGGCACGCGAAGGATATTACATTGCATCACGTCAAAATGATGGAATGTAATACCCTTCGTCCAAGGGCACGCGAAGGATATTACATTGCGGTGTTCCCGGAAAGAGGCAGAGCTACAGCAGAGGCATAGAATCAGAGCCTCAGATCCGAAGATCATTAGAGCCATTGTTAAAGAGGCTTTAGAGTTGTAAAGCTTAGAGAATAGAACCTTAGATACCAGCCCTAGGATCTTTGAGCCTTAGGCCTTAGAACCTTAATACCGCAGGCCATTAGAGCCTTAGAGTCTTAGAGATTTAGAGAAGTGGAAATCAGAGCCCTAGATATTAGACTTAGAGCTTTATAACTTTAGACCTTTAGAGCCTTAGAGCATTGGAACTTTAGACTTATAGTCTTAAAATTTTAGTTATAGAGCCTTGAAACCTTGAAATACTTAGAGCCTTAGAAAATGAGAGCATGAGAGCTTTAGGGCCTTAGAGCCTGAAAGCCTTAGAGCCTGAAAGCCGTAGAGCATTAGAGATTTAGATCTTGAGCCTTAGAGCCTGAGAGCCCTACAACCTGAGAATCTTAGAGATTTAGAACCTTATATCCTTAGAGTTTTAGAACCTTAGAGCATGAAAGTCTCAATCATGTAGTCTCGGAGCCTTAGGGCTTTAGAGCATTAGGATCTCAAAGTTTTAGGGCCTTAGAGCCTTAGGGCCTTAGATTCTTAGAGCTTTAGGGCCTTAGATTCTTAGAGCTTTAGGGCCTTAGATTCTTAGAGCTTTAGAGCCTTATGGCTTTGTGGCCTTAGACTGTTAGGGCCTTAGAGTCTTAGGGCCTTAGAGTCTTAGAGCCTGAGAGCCTTAGAGTCTTAGAGCCTGAGAGCATGAGGGCCTTGGAGCCATAGAGCCTTACAGCCTGAGAGCCTTACACCATGAGAGCCTTACACCATGAGAGCCTTACATCATGAGAATCTTGCAGCCTGAGAGCCTTACGGATTTAGAGCCTTAGAACCTTAGAATCTGAGAACACGAGATCCTGAGAGCCTGAAAGCCAGAGAGCCAGAGAGCCATAGAGCCTTAGAGCCTTAGAACCATAGAGCCTGGTAGCCTTAGAGCCTGAGAGCCTGAGAGCCTGAGAGCCTGAGAGCCTTAGAGCTTGATATCCTTAGAACCTTCGAACCTTAGAGCCTTAGAGCCGAAGTGCCGCAGGACAGTAGTTAATGACGCAGTCACTGACTCTTGACGCGGCTCGACTTTCCGCGATAAGGGGCCGGGTTTGCATTAGTGTCTCGGTGTCCATCTTCGGCAATGGGAGCGTTATGCGGCGGGGGAGACGCCCCCCTCCCACCCACCCCCTCCGGTTCCACCACTTACAGGCCGGGAATCGGCAACGACGACTGGGCCGGGGAGTCGCTCCGAAGACGAGCTGGACTCGTATATCTTCGAGGGCGATATAACTCTTCTACAAGTTGAGAGTGAGGGGGAATGCCAAGAGGCAGCAGATGGAAGGCCTTTCCTGCTGGTGAGGGTTACGTATGCGCGTGCACCACCTGAATGGAAGAGTCTGGTGGTGAGGAACTGGGTAAAGACAGGGAGAACTGGTTGATACCGTGGCGAGGTTTTACTTTTATCTATTTGTTTATTTACTAATTTACTTGTGTATCTATTAATTTACTTGTGTATTATTTTTTATTCATTTACCTATTTATCTATTTATTCCTGTGTTAACTCGTTTATCTATTTGTCTTTATTTGTTTATTTATTCATCTATCTATTTATACATTTATGTTTCTCTGTTTATTGATTTGTTCATTTATTTATCTATTGCTGATCTCACGCGATTCTATTTAGTTTGGAGATGAAAGAGGCGTGTCTATTGATTTCCAAATGATACTCCACCCACTCTGCGCCAGAAGATTTTATTCAGCTCAACTGACATATTCCTGATTGAGGACATTTATTTTGTACTAGAGCGCATTCATACGTAGTATAAAGCGAGCAGACTGACAGAATTTACGTATAGATATTGAGCTGTCTTCGTACATACATGCAAATATACATACACACATGTGCACATGCATCCATACATCCATGCATAAATGTATACATGCATACATGTATATATACATGCATACGTACATGCATGCGCACATGCATGCATACGTACATGCATGCGTATGTACATGAATGCATACGACCATGCATACATACGACCATTCATGCGTACGTACATGCAGGCATACGTACATGCAGGCATACGTACATGCAGGCATACGTACATGCGTACATACTTGTGTATCTATTGATTTACTTACATGAATACATACATACATACATACACACATATTGAATTCCAGATGCTGATGCAAATGACCTTATAAGGGCATTTGTCATACAAATATTACAATATGGACCAAATTGTATCTCGAGAAATATCATTACTTGTATAAAACGTTTTCTGATGTGCTTTCCTAATGGCTTCATGAATAAAACGTTTTCTAATGTGTTTCCCTAATAGCTCCAACACAATATGCTTTGTCATACTCCATCTTCAGACGAGGGCAGTGGGCGGTAGTCAGAGATGGACATTCATCAAAAAGGAACGAAGATGAAAGGATAAACAAAAGGGTATTGGATGGGTGTGGAATGCCTGGAGTGTGGGTTTGTGACGAAGCCTTCTGATAATTGTATGAATGTATCTGCGTATCATTGTACCTTTCTTAGTGTAGTGCTGTATTCTGAATGCTGGTCGTTTTGTGGTTAGAGTTTTATGCAAGATAATCGTTCACCCATATGTTCCTGGAATTTTTGGTTCTTTTGTGGATTTAATCTTGGGAATTGGTAATATTTTCATTGCGATTAAACATCACTATATGTAGAACTATTTCACTTGCAGTAAAATTCTAGTCATTAATTGAAATTATAACATTTCATTTGTCTATTGTTTAACACGTATACAGCGCTTTTGGAAAAAGTATTGTTAAAATTATACTAAAAACTATTTATTGGTGTTATCTTCATTTGGCTTGGTCTCATAGTAAACATTAGATATTAGCTTTCAGAACTATTTATTTCCAACTAGTAACTGTAAGCTATACTCTCACTAGTTTCTAGATGTTCTCATTAATGTTTAGGAAAAACCTTTCAAACTAGTTATAAGAAACTGAATTGTCACTAATTTTCAAAACTTTTTCTAACAAGTCACTAGAAAATATTTCACTTGTGTATAGAACTAAGTCAAATATATCTGGGTTAGGCCGAGGTTCTTGAGTTTATTACAAGAAAGTACTGTCCAACAATTTGAATACAAAGTTAGTTCAGAGTTGGTTCAAGGTGCGGTCCTCCTTAGCTCTGGGAAGATGCAGATCTTAAAGCACAGTTATGTCTGAGTTGTTTCAACATCAATCTTCCCGGCATTTAGAACTGCGGCCCTGAGAGGCTGACACTCGATCCATGGATTAAACCCAAGACCTCAATTTTTTTTCTTCATAATTTTCACAAATGGAGAACTGACAACCGGCGACGACTCGCCATGTTCATTACTATGAACCGATGACATAGTCTCGTACTAATACAATATAGACAACAGTCCAACGTTTCTTCCTAGAGAGGTCTACGGGAGGGCACAAGGACCGTTGCCGGACACTGTGAGGTTGTGGGCCTCCAATCTATGAAACACAGTAGAACAAATATTATTACTATCGTTATTATTATCATTACCTTCCGATAGCTCAAAGTTGTTAAATATCTCTAGATTTAATGGGCTTTAGCTTACAAGCGTTTCTATCCTTGTGTACAATCTCTCGTTCTAGGTTAAAATCCAACAGGTATTCCATTACATCTTGTTAATTCTTCCTAATTCAACAATGAGCGAGCACTCTTTCCAAAACATACAGTATCTTATCGTTAGCTTCGAAAGAAATTTCTCAAAAAAAAAAAAAAAAAAAAAAACAAGATCCTACTCTCTGACGATGTTATGGATATTACAACCTCGTAAGGTATATTTGGTTTTGCAATTATCTTTCAACCCCTGAAGTCAGTATTCTGCAACATTATTAATCCCTTTTTATGAAATGGAATAATTGATGTATGTGGACTGTGCTATCTCCTTTATATAACGAATTACACGCTAATGGATTGATTATATCTATTTTCTATATTTTTTCTCGTTTAAGGAGATGAACTGCTTGTGTCTTGTGGTACCTGTTAACATAAATTGAATACGAATGGAATTAGTTTGATCGACGTTAATTCATTTTAGGTCTTGTAGTCAGTATTATCTAACACCAATTCGTTTTTGTTTCAGTAAGACATTCGTAAAGGTAATTCAAAGAAAAACAGAAAAGAATGAGTAAAAAATATATGAGAGGGAGGAGGTATGATATCAGTGTCGTTCTTCTTAGAAACCTGATGAGTCTACACCAGGATGAGCTGAGTATTTGTGGCCAATGACGTCACATTTGCCCATGAATAAGCTCTGGGGACTGTTGGGGCAAGCAATTAACAGTCACTGTGATGAATTGGAGAGGAGTGGGGGATTCGAACCCGCAACTAAGCTATTGTTTCTGGACAATGCCTAGATAGATATTTAGAAAAGAATAATACATTTGCATGATAATGCAAAGCTTTTTATTCTATGGTGACCTTTTGCTTTTCATTTAGTTTAAAAGTACTAAGGACTAAAAGTCACATACGAGGGTACTGCTCAGAAGAAAAGTGAGCAAAGTTTAATTTCAAGTAGGCGCCCAGAGAGAATAAAGTGCGAACTCGGTAAGTCATTGAAAAAAAAAAAAAAAAAAAAATACCCCCCTCCTGAAAAAAAAAAGAAAATCCAGAGATTTTCAG
>NC_134790.1:21079639-21094639 GCF_046742065.1 Oratosquilla oratoria
GAGAGTCTGGCGGGAAAAATGAGGAGGGGAGATGGATGAAGAATGGAAAAAAAAAGTCGCGTAGGAAAGTCATATAGAGGCGAGGAGAAGGAAAATTGAAGGGCAGGGCAAGGGGAGCAAGTTACGAAAAAATGAGAGAAAACGCGAGGGAACAAGAGAAAATAGGAGGGATGAGAGAGGAGAGAGAACGCACGAGAGAGGAGATAAAAGGGGAAGAGAAAAAGAGTTACGGAAAAAAAGAGAGACAACGCGAGGGAACAAGAGAAAATAGGAGGGATAAGAGAGGAGAGAGAACGTAGGAGAGAGGAGATAAAAGGGGAAGAGAAAAAGAGTTACGGAAAAAGAGAGAACGTGAGGGAACAAGAGAAAATAAGAGGGACAAGAGAGAAGAGAGAACGTACGGGAGAGGAGATAAAAGGGGAAGAGAAAAAGAGTTTCGGAAAAAAGGAGAAAGCGTGAGGAAACGAGAGAAAGTTTGGGAGATAAGAGAGGAGCGAGAACATGCGGTACTGGGAATAAAAGGGGAAGAGAGAAAAAGAGAGGACGAAAACTGGTGGGAGGTGTGGAAAAGGATAAAGAGTAAAGAGAGAATTGGATGACTACAAAGAGATATGAAGTGATAAAGAGGGGGAATCAAGAGGGGGTAGAAGGAAGAATAAAGAGAAGGAGAGAGAAAGAGAGAAGGAGAGAGAAAGAGAGAGAATGTTAGGAAGGGATTTAGAGCGAGATAAGATTAAATGACAGTAGAAGTGGAAAGGACTGGAGAGGTAAAGAGGAAAATTAAAGAGAAGAGAGACATAATGGATTTAGGAAGAGGAGAATGCCCGCTTTTGAGTACAAAGAAAAATAAAGAGAAGGGGAGAGGAGAAGGGGTAAGAGGAGAGGGATTAGAGAGGAATGTGTACTAAGAAAGAGAGAGAAAGAGAGAAGATTTAATCTAATAGAACATTCAATAAACGGTGGAGAAATTAATGGCTGAGAGAAATGATTTAAGTTTGACCCCAGAACCCATGTTATTTTGTATGAATGTTTTAATCTTTGGGTTTTCGAATAATAATGTTTAACAAACTTCTTAAGACAGTGAGTGTAGTGCACAGATAGGAAAAATAAAACTCTCGTTATACTTAAGCCTTTAGGAAAGATTCTCGAAAAAAAATATTGGTTAACATCTGCATAGAAGCAAGGAAAATGCTGAAAAATCTGTCTATAAGTTGTTATATCTTTTGAATAGATTATTATATTTTAAGTTATTATTAAAAGTTTTATTTTAATTGAATTACTAAAACCGCGGAATGAAACTTTTGTACACTGGAATGGTGAAAGCTTTCGACTAATTATGTGGATCAGTGGAATGATATATTTTGGTGACAATTTTCAGGTACAGATGACACATTTCACTACCAGAATCTCTTATCCTATTAATTGAGGAGGAAGATGATGGTAAATACTGAATTACACACAGACTCTCTTGATCACTGGCTTCTGTGACGTGGACGCTTATCGTCTGTTCAATTGATCACCAGATCTCCCGAGTTCTTCTCGTACTGGTCCTGGATAGGACACCTGGCTTTTGGGTACTCCAAAAGGGACTTCAAAAACATCGACAAGGCCATTCGGTGCTCCATCCTTCTTTTTTTTCCGCTTCCTACAAAAGTTGGATTTCGACGCCATTTTTATCCTATGCCTATTACGAGTAGATCAAAGTTCTGATGAAATGCCCTGGAGTTTGCTGCCTAAACAGGTCGCGTTTTCCGGATCTGTTTGCCCTCCGTAACGAGGAGGGAGTGGGTGGGGTGGGTGGGGGTGATTAGAAGGCGATAGTGTGTGAAGGACTTGCGCAGTTTTTTCTTTCTTTCGGTTATTATCGACAAAGTTTACTTCTTACTTCTTTTCTCTTTATATTCTTTTCCTCTTCTCAGCCACTCTTCTATTTTCCTCTCTTTAACCCCACCTCTCTCTCTCTCTATCTATCTCTATCTGTCTCTATCTCTGTCTCTGTCTCTCTATCTCTGTCTCTGTCTCTGTTTCTCTCTCGCTATCTCTATCTATCTATATAGCTATCTCTATCTCTCGCTATCTATATAGCTATCTCTATCTCTCGCTATCTCTATCTCTATCTCTCTATATCTCTATCTCTCTATATCTCTACCTCTATCTCCCTACCTCTATCTCTCTACCTCTCTCTCTCTATCTCTCTCTTTATCTACCTCTCTCTATCTACCTCTCTCTATCTCTCTTCCCTACGTCTCGCTAATATGTCAGCCCGTTCTCTACCAGTCATCTTTGTTTATTTGATTATGGGTAAACAATGCTATTCAACTGAAACCCATACGGACCACAGTCACGTAGCATTCTTTTATGATCGGAAACTAGTCTCAACTCAAAAAGATTCCTTGCTATCTTCAACTTCTACTCTCCCTCCATTCTGCTAACTGTCTCAGATGTCTCCATTAATCTATATTCTTAAAGACATAAGAGACGGATATCAGTGACAGTGACACAATGCTACCGACCTGTGTATCACTGACGCGAAGACGAGAGCCAAATGACAGTGAGAATGAAGTTAAGATATCAACAAACAAAGAAGGAAGGAAAGAAGGAAGGAAGGAAGGAAAGAGCTCAATATTTACCTTATTATTGGCTTCCGTTCCCCTTGTTCTCTTACTTATTGCTCTCTTACCTTTATATTGTTCTCTTCAATCCTTTACCTCCATATCCCTATCGTCCTTCCCCCCCTCTCCCCTTCCCCCCTCTCCCTATCTTCTTCCCCCCCCCCCATCTCTTGCTTCCCATCACTTCCTCCATCATCGTTAACTTCTTCATTCACTGGATGTCGATAGTCGTGGGGAAGGGGGAAGGAAGTGAGGGAGGAAGAGAGAAGGGGGAAGAGGGAAAGGGGACGGGGTTAAGGGAGGGAGGGGAAGGAAGGGAAGGGGGAAGGGGGAAGAAGGAAAGGGGACGGGGTTAAGGGAGGGAAAGGGAAGGGGGAAGAGGGAAAGGGGACGGGGTTAAGGGAGGGAGAGGGAAGGGGGAAGAGGGAAAGGGGACGGGGTTAAGGGAGAGAGGGGGAAGGGGAAGGAAGGGAGGGAGGAAGGGGGAAGAGGGAAAGGGTACGGGGTTAAGGGAGGGAGGGGGAAGGGGAAGGAAGGGAGGGAGGAAGAGGGAAAGGGGACGGGGTTAAGGGATGGAGGGGGAAGGGGAAGGAAGGGAGGGAGGAAGGGGGAAGCGAGGAGAAAAGGAAGGAAGAGAAGGAGGGAAGGGAAGAAGTAAATTTCGGGTGGGAAGGATAGAGAGAAAAACAGAGAGAGGGAGAGACAGGGAGAGGGAGAGATAGAGAGAGGGAGAGACAGAGGGAGAGGCAGAGAGAGGGAGAGGCAGAGAGAGGGAGAGGCAGAGAGAGGGAGAGGCAGAGAGAGGGAGAGGCAGAGAGAGGGAGAGGCAGGGAGAGGGAGAGACAGGGAGAGGGAGAGACAGGGAGAGGGAGAGACAGGGAGAGGGAGAGACAGGGAGAGGGAGAGACAGGGAGAGGGAGAGACAGGGAGAGGGAGAGACAGGGAGAGGGAGAGAGTTGGAGAGGGAGAGACAGGGAGAGGGAGAGACAGGGAGAGGGAGAGACAGGGAGAGGGAGAGACAGGGAGAGGGAGAGACAGGGAGAGGGAGAGACAGGGAGAGGGAGAGACAGGGAGAGGGAGAGACAGGGAGAGGGAGAGACAGGGAGAGGGAGAGACAGGGAGAGGGAGAGACAGGGAGAGGGAGAGACAGGGAGAGGGAGAGACAGGGAGAGGGAGAGACAGGGAGAGGGAGAGACAGGGAGAGGGAGAGACAGGGAGAGGGAGAGACAGGGAGAGGGAGAGAGAGAGAATAGGGATTGAAGGTTGGGGAAGTATGAGTAAAGACAGAATGGTGGAGGATGGGAGGGTGAGAGGGAGAAAGGGAGAAAATGATAGAGGGAGGGAAGGAGGGAGGGAGGGAGGGAGGAAGGGAAGGAAGGAGGTTGTATTAGAGGTTGCTTTTGAGAAGGGAGGGGAGGAGGGATAAAGGAAAGGTGTACAAAGGAAAGGAAAGAGACGAAGGAGAGAGACATAAGAAGAGAAGGAGGAAGACAATGAAGAAAGGATGAAGGGAGAGAGAGAAAAAGAGGTAGAGAGGGGTCAGGGAAAGAGGGAGAGATGGTGGGAGTGGAGGGAAGATAGTTTGAGCAGCCTTGCCCCTCTCGTTGTCTTCCTTTTGGAATGAAGCTCTTCCTTCTCTACCTCTTCCTCCTCCTCGTCCTCCTCCACTTCTTCCTCTTCCTCTTCCTCTTCCTTCTCCTCCTCCTCCTCTTTTTCCTTTTCCTTCTCCCCCCTTCCTTCTCTTCCTCCTCCTCTTCTTTCTCTTCCTCCTCCTCCTTCTCTTCCTTCTCCCCCTTCTCTTCCTTCTCTCCTCTTCCTCATCCTCCTTCTCCCCTCTTCTTCCTCCTCCTCCTCCTCTTCCTTCTCTTGCTCCTCCTCATCATCTTCCTTTTTCTTTTTCTTCCCTCCTCTTCCTTCTCCCCCATCTCTTTCTCCACTTTCTCCTTATCTCTCGCTTCCCCCTCCTCCTCCTCCTCCTCTTCCTCCTCCTACCCTCTTCTTCCTTCTCTTCCTATCCTCCTTTTACTCCTTCTCTTTACCTTCCTCTTTCTTCACCTCCTCCATATCTCACTTCCTCCTCTTCCTCCTCCTCCTCGCCGTCGTCGTCTTCATACTTCTCCTCCCCCTCCTCCTGCTAACTTTGTCTTTCTCACAGAGTTTCCTTTTCCTCCTTTTTTTTGTTTCATTTTCTTGTCTTCTTTGCTGTCTCACCTCCCAAGTTATTATTTGTTATTTCCTGTATCTCTCTTTGGATTTCCTTCCTCTTCCTTTCCTTAATAATTTCCCTTTCTGCCTTTGGTGATGCAGCAAAATGAACGTCGAAGAGAAGCAGCTCCCTGCCACGCATTAAAAGCCTCACTTCTATCCGAAGGTGGAGCCTCGGGGGTTGGCACTCTGTTCCTGGACCGTGTAGAAAAAAAAAAGGATCGGCAAACCAATATGAAGACCTTACTACAGCTGGCGACATTTTCTTCTTGCTAATTCTGTCAGTTAGTGATACAGAAACAGACCCATGGATTTTATTTTATTTCATCTTATTTTCTATTTTTTTTTTTTTTTAGATTTTTTCTACTTGTACGTTTCGCTTTCGGTAAGTTAAGTTAGATTAGGTTTGGATGAAGGTCATGTTACCTGTCCATGGGTGAGGCTTTAGACGAAATAAAAGGAAGCTACTTTTAGTAATCTTAATAAAATTCTATGTCAAAGTACGCATGCGTCAGCCTCTCTAGCCATTCTTTTTTTTTTTATAGGGAGAGACACAAAGAGAAACAGAGAACGAAATGGAGAGTCGGACGGGGAGAGAGTCTGACAGGGAAAGGGAGAGAGACATAGAGAGGGAGAGAGACATGGAGAGGGACACGGATAGAGACATAGAGAGGGAGAGAGACATGGAGAGGGAGAGGCAGAGAGACATGGAGAGGGAGAGAGACATGGAGAGGGAGAGAGACATGGAGAGGGAGAGGGAGAGAGACATGGAGAGGGAGAGAGATAGAGACATGGAGAGGGAGAGAGATAGAGACATGGAGAGGGAGAGAGATAGAGACATGGAGAGGGAGAGAGATAGAGACATGGAGAGGGAGAGAGATAGAGACATGGAGAGGGAGAGAGATAGAGACATGGAGAGGGAGAGAGATAGAGACATGGAGAGGGAGAGAGATAGAGACATGGAGAGGGAGAGAGATAGAGACATGGAGAGGGAGAGAGATAGAGACATGGAGAGGGAGAGAGATAGAGACATGGAGAGGGAGAGAGATAGAGAGAGAGACAGCGAGAGAGAGAGAGATAGAGACATAGGGAGAGGGAGAGAGATAGAGACAGCGCTAGGGAGAGAGATAGAGACATGGAGAGGGAGAGAGATAGAGACATGGAGAGGGAGAGAGATAGAGACATGGAGAGGGAGAGAGATAAAGACATGGAGAGGGAGAGAGATAGAAACATGGAGAGGGAGAGAGATAGAGACATGGAGAGGGAGAGAGATAGAGACATGGAGAGGGAGAGAGATAGAAACATGGAGAGGGAGAGAGATAGAAACATGGAGAGGGAGAGAGATAGAAACATGGAGAGGGAGAGAGATAGAGACATGGAGAGGGAGAGAGATAGAGACATGGAGAGGGAGAGAGATAGAGACATGGAGAGGGAGAGAGATAGAGACATGGAGAGGGAGAGAGATAGAGACATGGAGAGGGAGAGAGATAGAAACATGGAGAGACAGAAACATGGAGAGAGACAGAAACATGGAGAGAGACAGAAACGTGGAGAGACAGATGAGAGCGATAGAGATATGGAGAGAGACAGAAGAGAGAGATAGAGATATGGAGAGGGAGAGAGACAGGAAGAGGAAGAAACGGGGAGAGAGAGAGAGAGGCACTAAGAGGCACTGTTCTAGTTACCAGTCAGGTCGCCTCGCGTGGTTCGTTTACTGTGAATCAAGTTCTGAAAAAAGAATAAATCTGGAATGAGCAAGACGCTCGAGTACCAATAAAGACATCGTCCTCACACAGCGCGGATACTGGCTCGCTCGTCACCAGTTTATTTCCTCTTTCAAGCTCTAAATGACAACAAATAGGTTGGAAAATCAATTACCAATATGTCGTCATGTGGAGTGATGATACAGAAATACATATGTATATATACATATACAATATATGCGTATGTAATATGTATGTAAATATGTATATGTATATATGTATGCAATGTATATATATGTATATATATATATATATATATATATATAATATATATATATATATATATATATATATATATATATATATATATATATATGTGTGTGTGTGTGTGTGTGTGTGTGTGTGTGTGTGTGTGTGTGTGTGTGTGTGTGTGACAGTCGACTGTCATTCATCCTCCTGATGTTATCATTAGTTCTTTTTCCCAAGTAGACAAACTTGGTATTGTTTGGACCTTATTTCCAATTTCGTTAATTTTGTGACAGAAGAAGAGAACAGAGTGATATGAAACTATTGACGAGTTCGTAAGGATAACTCAAGTATCTTTTGGTTCAACGATTCGACTGTAGGTATAAAAAAAAGACGTCAAGATAATAGAGCCTTTATTTGTGTCTAATACAGGAAATAGTCTATACTAGTCTTTCTACGAGCAGTGTTTGTGTGTTGTGTAGCAAATGCAGGGAGGGTTGCCATCTATTAGGACAGTGTCTACGTCGGTGTATGCAAGAACATTCAACACAATAAGGTTGTAGGCTATTAAAATACTCCCCCATTATTCCCTCCCCACCCATTCCCTCCCTTACCCATTTCCTCCCTTACCCATTTCTCCTTTCCCATTCTTTCCCCTTCCACCTTTCCTAAAAACATATGTGCGTTTTAAAAAAGTTGAAGTTTGTTTACATTGTGACGTCATGTCGTCTATTTTTTTTCTCTACGTCTCCCCAAAAATCCTTTGCCTTCTCGAAACAGAAACACAATGCTCTCATCACAGTGTTTTTATTATTACTCTTATTTTCTAATTTCATCTCCCCTCTTTTCCTGTCTTAATTAACTGCCATTAAAAATGCCCCTTCTTGGATACCTGCTAATTGCGTGTGTCCTTTATTTTCTCCTACAGTGATCTTTACTCTCCTTTCTTGGCTCCCTTCCCTCCTCGTTATCTAAATTACCCGCGTCAGGATTCGCCATTTAGTCTCTTGTGCCTAATTACCCCCGCCAGCTTCAAAGGGCAACACTTTTGAGGGGCAAGATTTTCCGTCTATACATATATATATATAATATATATGTATGTATATATATATATATATATATGTATATATATATATGTATGTATATATATATATATATATATATATATATATATATTTATATAAACCTGGTCTCTTTTTCACCCATATAAAGATATCTCCTCACACCTGGTGTGGAAATGATCCGCTTAACGATGTTCCAGGAAAAAAATGGTTTCTAATCGTACCCAGTCTACTGATTAATGAGTTTGGTCTGCTTTAGTACGAAAAGGCCTCAAGCCGGGTGGAGTTAGGTCCTTGTTAACTAGGAAGGCCCCTATGCGTGGGTTAGCCCCCTCCTCCCCCCTACAAATAAGTTAAGTTCCCTTTCGTTTGGAAGAATTCATCTTATCCTGATCAACCGAACTGAGTTCGTTTACAGAAGAATATTTTTGGACCTGGTTAGAGGAGGACCTTAAGAGTCACCTCGCATAGCCTTGTCCGGGTCAATCCTACTTGTCCGGGTCAATCCTACAGACATCTTCAGTAAAGGAAGATAGACTTGGGTTTAGTTGGAGACGTCACTGACGTCACTAAACACTAGGTTCTCAAGGTCTGTTCACATTAGCCAAAAATGTCGTCGGAGTCGATATGACGCTTTGTAGCTTCGGATCCGGACAGGAAAGTGTTACGTCACTCATAAGCCACGCCTCCTTCCTGCATGAACAGACTCTGTATACTTAGACTATGGCCATCACCGCGGGTAGCGGAGTCCATCGAGGTCTTCATTTCGTCACATTCTGACGTCATGACGCCCACTCCCTCCCCCTCCCACCACCCTTTTCGTCCTCTGTTTTGTTTCTTTTTTGTTTTATTTTATCAGCCCTCTGGTATCGGCATTCCGGATAGTCTCTGGTTCCAGCTTCGTTCTCCCTCATTGAGTCTTCAATTCTGGTACTTTGTACCCCGGACCCCTTGTACACCTGTCCGTCCATCTACTTTTTTTACACTTCTTTCCGGGCCTCCATGTCCTTTCCTCCTCTTTTATCTCCTCTCCTCCTCTTCCTCCTCCTCCTTCTTCTTCTCCTCCTCCTCCTCCTCCTCCTCCTCCTCCTCCTCCTCCGGCCCGGTTCCTCCTCGTTCCCCCTTTGCGCGGACCTGGGCTACTCCTTTCATCTGTTAATATTTCGTCCCCCTCCCTTTCTCCTGTATTTGCTTTTCTTGTGTCCCACGGCATCCCTAACTTTCTTTTTTCTTTGTAGTGTAGTCCCCCTTCCCCCTGCCTGCTTTGCCTCGGCATGGGTACACAACATGGTAAAGGCACGCCAGAAACATGGTGTCCAATATCTTTTCTCATTTTTTGGCGAAATCCCTGTGTATACACTTCCGTCCTGACTCACAGGATCTCCCCCCCTACTTGCATCTCTCCCCTCCCCCCTTCCCCTTCCCCCCCGGTCCCTAAACACCCCCTTTTTTCACATAAAAAGTTACACAGTAAAAGACGTACACCTATCTATATATATTTCTTCCTATCCCTCTTGAGCCTTCCTTTCCTCGAACTTCGGTTTGTATATCCAAATGACGTTTGCTCAATTCAAGTCGACTGGTTCTCTTAGTTGCCTCTTTAACACCCACAATCGTCTTTTCTTTCCGTTCTAAACGATTTTGGTAGTTTAGTTTTATTTATTTATTTGTTCAAATCTAGCTTTACGGGGCGGAGTGAAGAGGAGAGACGAAGAGAGAGGTTTACTTTGTTCAATATCCACTCAAGTCTGTTCATTGCTTCACCCTCTAGTCCCTTTTCTGGATTAATTATCAACATTAAGGCAGGTAGGTCCTCGACTTTTAACAAACAGAAAATAATATTCTTTAACACTTCTGCCTTCTTCCTAGTTCAACCTTCTCCCTCTCCTCTTTCTTATTCTTTTCCTCTCTCTCTCTCCTCCTCTCTCTCGTTCTCTCTCTCCTCCCAGACTTAGTCCGTCTGATCCTCAGCCCCTTCTTTCAGTGACGTCTTTTCTTTCTTCGTCTTACACTACGTGAGGCTGAACTTGAGAGGCAGTGTCCGCGATACAGGAGGACACCCTACGTCACTCTTTCGCAAAGCACAACAACGTTCCATCACACCAGTGAACAGTACCAGTCCAAGTTCCTAACACGTCTTCATCACAGCACATGTATATATATATATATATTTCTTATCAAGCTCATCCATTTCTCTTCTTCCTACTCCTCCACCATCATTCCCTGCTTCATTTCTTCTTCTTCTTCCTCTTCTTCTTCCTCTTCCTCCTCCTGGTATTTCGCTTCCTCGTCGCTTTGGTCGAGGCACAGTCTCAATCCCTCTCTTATCTACTCAGGCCAATGAGGGAAGCGGTTATGGTGATCCAGATAAAACTGGATATGATGGTGGTGGTGGTGGTGGAGGAGGAGGTGATGGTTGAAGGGGAGGAGGCGGTGTTTGTCGAGTGCTGCATGGCTGCGGAGCTCTCTCCTGAAAAAAAAAGAGAAAAAAATAATTCAAATAACAATGGCTGTATCTACACAAAGGAAGTGTGGGAGAGTAATTGTATTATGCACTAATGCATTTTGAGTCCGTACATATTTTTTTTAATATTACGATACAACGTCATTGTATTTTATTAAGACTTATACACATACACACGCACACACACGCACACACGCACACACACCAACGCACACACGCACACACGATATAGATAAAGTTGTAGTTAAAAGGAAAAGAATGTAACATTTACTTGCGTAAACATTTTAATCCGATATACGACCAAAATAAACAAAAGCAAAATCTGTTAAAATCTGCTGTACTGTATTCATACTACATAAATCTGTAAAATACTACATACTTTATACCATTGAACAAAATGTACACACACATACCCAAATGTGTACGTGGTCATGTTCAACTGTGCACATTTATATATAAACGTTTGAACATTGTGTGGTGTTCTGTCATAGTGAGCGAACGTATCTGAGTGTTCAAGTGTTCATTTTGAACACCATACCCTATAAAAGGAAATTTCCGTGTCCAGCCAGCCAGCCAGCCAGATGGTTTCACCAAAGTGAACGAAACTCTATGAAAGCTGAACGAAACTTTTCGGTACTTGTTTTCAAAATTACATGTTTTTATCTCCTAAATTCCATTTACCATTATTATTGATCTTGGTATCTCCTTACCAATTAATTATCACTGTAGTTACTGATATCATTAAAGATAAAACTGGATTTAAAAATAAAATTGAGGCTATTCTATTACAATTAATACATTTTCATTATGTTTGGTAGTATTACAAATTAAATTGGCCTTATCATTATCACCGGTACTGTAATTAGTGATTTCTATTACAATACATTTTCATTGTTTGGTACTATTACAAATTAAATTGGCCTTATCATTGTCACCGGTACTGTAATTAGTGATTTTGTAGGAAATCGTATTGTACAAATATTGCAAATACATTAGACCAGGGGTTCTCATTAGGGGTGAAATTCACCCCCAGGGGGGAATTTTGGGTTTTCTGGGGGTGATTTATGACCACAGTCAGTTTACGCGGTGAGGAAAGCAATTATAGGTTTTGGCCTATCTGGCCTGTCACCTGGGCTGGAATTATACTAATATGGGAAAAATATATACTAATTTGGAAAAAATAAAAGGATTTTTAGTAATATTTGCATATTATTTAGAATGCACTTTTTGAAACGGGCAATCTTGGAAAGGAGGGGGGAATGACATTCAGACAAATGGTGAAAGGGGTGAATGGGCCAAGTAAGGCTGAGAACCCTTACATTAGACTGTATCCATAACCAAGTTGTTGTATCAATTTATGCTTTCAAGATCTATTACCAGTGATGTTTTGTACAAATATCATCACTGGTGCTACTGTTACTGATATCGTTATCAATGATATATTCTTATCATTTATAATATCCACCAACTGATAACAAACTTATGTATCAACTTCCGTTTCCGTTTGTCATTGTGATCGATCAGATAAGCACGGTGATTGCTGATAGTATCATTAGTACTGTACCAGTAATATCATCACTCTTCAAGGATAGTGTTACACTCGAAGGCTCTAGATATTAATGAAAATTTTAATATTTCGGTCGATCTTTTAAAATATAGCCCGTTATCATTCTGTATACTATTACTACATCACAATCGTTTTCATATTGTTGAATCCACTTCTAGTCTTATCACTGATAATCTATCTTGAGGAATATAATAGCAACAAACAAGATTAAGAATATACAAGGACATAAATGGATAGATAGACGGACAAATAGATTAGTAAGTAGGTATGCAAATAGAAAAATAGACAAATTGATAAATGAAGGAACAAGCAAATGAATCGAATATATACAAATAAAAATGAACAATACAAATAGATAAATGAATAGATAAATGAATAAATAGAAATGAATAAATTGATAAACCTTCAAACATGTTTTCACCTTGTCAATTTGAACAAATACCAAAAGTTGACTTTAACTTGTCGGCTTTAGACTTTCGTGACTGTTTGCCTTCATTCATTTTCTCTCTTTTCCTTGCTTTTCATCCTTCCAATTCTCTCTCTCTCTCTCTCTCCCACTTTGTCCTCCTAATCCTTATCTTCTTCATCTTCCTCTCATTAACTTTCTTTTTACTTTTACCGTCTTCTAATATCTTCTCACTTCTTTCTTCACTTTTGCCTCACTTCTTTTCTCATTTCTTCATTTCCTTTTATTTCCCTTTACTCCACTTACCTTCACTTCACTTTCTCTCTTTCCTTCTCGTTCTATCGGTTCATTTCTCTTGTCATTTCCTTCCTGACGTTGCCTTTCCTTTTCTTGCACTATTCTTCTAATTTTCTTTACATTACCCTCCATTCCTTTTCCTTCCTTTCTTTCTCCATCCCTTTCTTTTCTTCTCATTTCCTGTTCTTCCCTTACGTCCATTTCCTCCCTTCCATATTCTTCTCTTACTCCGTTCGTCTCCAATTATAAGAAGAAAGATAGTCGTTCTTAACTTTTTCTCTCCCTCCGTTCTGCTTCTAGTCCTTCTTTAAATCTTTCCTTCACTGCGTCTGCGACTTCGGTACGAGTGTCCCCAAGGAAGGAAGCGTTGCTTATCCCCGACAAACAACTAAATACCCTAACCCCGTTCTAGGACCAATCTCATCCCTTAAACCTTTTGAATTCTCAGGGGTTTCCTTCAGCTGAATGCCATCACATGGTGGGGCAGTTAAATTAGGGATTCGTAGGGTTAATTGAGGTATTATATCTTTTGTCCTCTTAGGATTCCTCCTTAAGTTTACAAAAGATTACTGGGGAAGGGTATAGCGACAAGAGACCTTTTGGTCTATGACTAGGTCGGATGATGAAAATAGTTAAACAAAGAACTAAATAAGCAAACCAAACCAAACAATTGATATCTTATGTGAATGTAAGTGTACGAGTCGGGGTGCGGCGGCACAAGAATTGTTTGAGGTTAATCCACGGGGCCGAGACTCACCGTCAAGCACGTGGACCCTGACAGAAGCCTCCACGATGTCTCCAATGCGACAGGTGTACTGCCCCGTGTCTCCAACGTCTGACGAGGCGATGTGGACCCAAGAGGAGATGCTCCGCTCGTCTATGGACGTCTCTATGCTGTGGAGAATAGAGGAGGAGGAGATCGTGAGTAAAGAGGAGAGACAAGGAGGAGGAGAACGTAAGTGAGGACAAAGTCCTTGGGGTTTCCGGTTTATGGGGGAGCTTCTGGTGTTGGTAAACAGGAAAAGGGGAGCTTCTGGAAAGGTTCTGTTCTGGAAGGGGAAGTGACGAGGAAATGTAAGCCTCGATGAGAGAATCCGCTAAAAGGAAAATTATATAAAAAGTGGGAGAAAGGGGAGGGATTTACTGTTCTATTCATATAAAGAAAAAAATGTAGGACTCTTTTGTGAACCGCGTGTTACGAGGAGCATTTTTACTAGAATTATTCCATAGTGTTAGTTTTATACTCGATGAGGGGTCTAGTTTGGCTCTGAATGTGCGTCACGGAGCTGCAGTTGTTGCAGCTCCATTGACCAGCTACACACTGAGGGAAGGATTTAGCGTGTTGACAGCGTGTAGTGCATACGTCTGCAGCTCCCCGGTTCTTGCTCTAAGCCGTTATTGTCCTCAGAGACAGAGCGAGTACAGAGAATAGGATGGGATTGACCTGTCTGTCGGTTGAGGTTTGCTTGTAACTTCCACCGAATGCATGACGGGTTTTTGGTGGACGGATGATAAATGGAAATAATTTGGTAACAAGGAAAGATGATGATGATGATGGAATGAATGGGGTTGAAAATGCTCCGGTTATATGTAAGATTTTTGGTGAAACTTTTGATGCGTAAGATTACAGTAAGATTTTTGGTGAAACTTTTGATGCGTAAGATTACAGTTGCGCTGAATTATATGCAAGATTTTTGGTGAAGAATTTGCTGAATAAGAAGACGTAATGATGGGGAGAGGAGAAGTAGAGAAAAAAAAGTAACCGGCAGAGGAAGGAGAAATGATAATAAGAAGATACACATCGGAGATATGTTTCCAGAGGAAAAAGGAGGCGTAGGGACCTGGAACGGGCTGTTGGGAAGGTTGATGACCTTAAGGCTCGTCGCCAAAGGCCCTCAGCTGTGTCAATTTGCGAGAAGCTTTCTCGTGTCAAAGGCTCGTTTGAAAGTAGGGTTCTTTATCGTCGGAGGTGTGGAAGAGTGAGAAGGAGACCTGGAGGAGGAGGAGGAGGAGACGGGCGATGAGACGGCGGAGTACTTGGAGGGTGGGTGGGTGAGCAGGGGAAGGAGATGCGATTACAGAGGAGAGATACGGATGGGCCAGGGTGCAAGGGTGAGGAGTGGGTGAAAGGGAGGAGGAAAGGAAGAGGGAGAGGGTGAGGGAGAGGCAGAAGGAAAGGGAAGTAGAGAAGGGGATGGAGATGGATAGGAAGATAAAGATAGATAGGGAGTGGGAGAGGAAGAGGAAAAGGAAGAGGGAGAGGAAGAGGGAGGGTGAGGAAGAAGCAGAGGGAAAGGGAAAGGGAGAGGGAGAGAGACATGGGGATGGATAGAAGGATAAAGATGGATAGGGAGAGGGAGAGGAAAAGGAAAAGGGAGAGGGAGAGGGGGAGGGGGAAAGATAGTTGGAGACGAGGAGGTCAAAGGGAGGATTGCTGGA
>NC_134790.1:21109639-21122139 GCF_046742065.1 Oratosquilla oratoria
AGAAGAGAAAGAAAAAGAAGAGACACAGAAGAGACAGAAGACAGAAGGCGTGTGAAGAGACAGAAGACGTATGAAGAGACAGAAGACGCAAGAGGAGACAGAAGACGTATGAAGAGATAGAAGACGCAAGAAGAGATAGAAGACGCATAAAGAGATAGAAGAAGTATGAAGAGATAGAAGACGTATGAAGAGATAGAAGATGCATGAAGAGATAGAAGTCCATACGACTTCTATCTCTTCATGCTTTCCATTTTCTTTTTAAACCCTTCCCTCTGGTGATGTCCTCAGTAGACAGGAGACGTATGAAGAGACAGAAGAGACGTATGGAGAGATAGAAGAGACAGGAGACGTACGAAGAGATAGAAGAATGAAGGGATAGAAGAGACAGTAGACGTACGAAGAGATAGAAGAGACAGGAGACGTGCGAAGAGATAGAAGAGACAGTAGACGTGCGAAGAGATAGAAGAGACAGGAGAAGTACGAAGAGATAGAAGAGACAGGAGATGTACGAAGAGATAGAAAAATGAAGAGATAGAAGAATGAAGAGATAGAAGAGACAGGAGACATGTAAACAGATAAAAAAGACAGGAAACGTATGAAAAGACAGAAGAGACAGGAGACGTATGAAGAGATAGAAGAGACAGACGTATGAAGAGATAGAAGAGACAAGAGATGTACGAAGAGATATAAGAGACAGGAGATTTACGAAGAGATAGAAGAATGAAGGGATAGAAGAGACAGGAGACGTACGAAGAGATAGAAGAGACAGGAGACGTATGAAGAGATAGAAGAGACAGGAGACGTATGAAGAGACAGACGAGACAGGAGACGTATGAAGAGACAGAAGAGACAAGAGACGTATGAAGAGATAGAAGAGACAAGAGACGTATGAAGAGATAGAAGAGACAAGAGACGTATGAAGAGATAGAAGAGACAAGAGACATACGAAGAGATAGAAGAGACAAGAGAGATACGAAGAGATATAAGAGACAGGAGATTTATGAAGAGATAGAAGAATGAAGGGATAGAAGAGACAGGAGACGTATGAAGAGATAGAAGAGACAAGAGAGATACGAAGAGATATAAGAGACAGGAGATTTATGAAGAGATAGAAGAATGAAGGGATAGAAGAGACAGGAGACGTATGAAGAGATAGAAGAGACAGGAGACGTTTGAAGAGACAGAAGAGACAGGAGACGTTTGAAGAGACAGAAGAGACAGGAGACGTATGAAGAGACAGAAGAGACAGGAGACGTATGAAGAGACAGAAGAGACAGGAGACGTATGAAGAGACAGAAGAGACAGGAGACGTATGAAGGGATAGAAGAAATAGAAGACGTATGAACAGATAGAAGAAATCGAAGGCGTATAAAGAGAGAAAATTATGAATTAGGAAAAGAAGAAACAAGAAGAGGATGAAGAGGGAGGAGTAGGAGGATCGAGCTAAAAAGAAAGAGTGGAGGAGAAGGGAGGGGAGAGGGTAGAGGGAAAAGAGAAAGAGAAGAAGTGAAAGAAAGAAGGAAGGAGAAGGATGGGAGAAAGAGAAAAGGTAAAGGAGAAGGGGAAGAGATTGGAGAAGAAGGCAAGGAAGAGGAGAGTGAGGGGGGAAGAATAGAAATTGAATGAATAGAAATAAATGGGGATATTTGTGATTAAAAATAAGAAGACGGATGGGAATAGGAAAATGAAAGAGAAGTGAAAAGAGAAGCAATAAAGGGATAAGAATGAAATAGGGAAGAGGAGATCATCGAAACATAAATAGATGGAGGTGCTTGTGATTAAGGATACGCAAGTGACTAGATAAACAATATTTGCACAAACCTTTATCTTCATCTTTGACCTCGCTTGCTATGCCGAAAGGAAGGTCGATTATCGTGTATTGAAAAATAAGACTTTCTACTTTATTTCCAATTATTAGCAGTCTTCTTCCTATTACAACGTGATAGAAGGAAAATAAAGGGTAGTCATATTTGTAATGATAATATGATCAGGCTGTCCAATGTAAAGGCCTTAAAATAACATATATTTCATATTTCTAGTTTGTGTGTTAATTATATTCAATAAAAACAATACGCATACGGGATCAGTGAATATCATTTTACTCGATTTTATATATGTGCAATTCATTTTGTCAGATAACTTGGCTTTGAATTATCTTTTACTCTTGGAGTAACCAAAAATTGACATAAACGAATTTACAAATTCACCTTTTGTCTTGCTCAAATTTAGTAAAGATTTTTTCTTATCAATATTTGCTTTCCACTTTCTTTTGAAACCCTTCCCTCTGGTGATGTTCGCAATAGATATTTTTGTGTCCGACATCAGAATTTTTGCAGCAAAAAAAAAAAAAAAAAAAAAAAAAAAAAAAATTGGAAACAAAACTTTCTTGATTGGAAACACTTGATAGAACTAGGTTACATTCCTGCTTTAAATTATCAAATGTTCAATCTATTTTTCATAACATTACGAAAACCTAGCTATCTTGGGTCAATGGCGGATGATTTACATAAATGATTTATGGTAGCCACTTCATCGCTTCTCGCTTTGTGTTTGGGATGAAATATCGAAACAGATGTTATGATCAATGACCTGGAATTCTAAATGAAAGCTCTTAATATGCTGCAGGACTATTATCAAGGGAAAAACGTGAATAGTAATATGATATTGTACACCAGGATAGTAGTAATAGAGAATATTTTTCTGAAATCATATTACCTTTATTCTTTAAGGATTTGATAATAATAGTAATCAATAGTATTTTGAAATCATATTGGCATTATTTTTAAGGATTTGATAATAGTGATGAATAGTGTTTTGATAATATAATGGTAGTGGTGGACCAATTAAATAAAGCTTGTTAGTACAGAGGTTTATAAAAGAGTAAACCCAATAACAAAGCAATTTGAGGTTTTGATAGTTAAGTATGACTAGTTTACATTGGCGACCTAGAACAATGTGTCTAAGAAAAGACACAGGAAGATGCCTTTGGTTTATAAATAGGAGATATAGATTACTTTTTTAATAGAAATCCATAGCATATAAATAGATGATCTTAGTTAAACTAGAAAACTACAAAATTATATATAAGGGAAGAAGCATTTGGTATGTAAATAGCATATGCAAGCTATGTTTTTTTGTAAAGGAAGCTAGAAAATCGTAGACACGAATCTAGAACATAATCATTCTAGATCCAGAAGGAGTTATGGTCATCCACCTTATAAGGAAGAAGAAAGCTTTGGTATATAGATAGATATATATATTTTTTTTTTGAGGGGAAAGAAAACTAGAAAAACATAGATTGTATAACTTGAACATAATCATTCTAGAACCAAAAGGAGTAATGGTCATTCACCTTATAAGAAGAAAGCTTTGGTATATAGATAGATGTATATTTTTTTTGGGGGGGAGGGGAAGAAAACTAGAAAAACCATAGATTGTATAACTAGAACATAATCATTCTAGAACCAAAAGGAGTTATGGTCATTCACCTTATAAGGAAGAAGAAAGCTTTGGTATATAGATAGATGCATATTTTTTTTTTGGGGGGGGAGGGAAAGAAAACTAGAAAAACATAGATTGTATAACTTGAACATAATCATTCTAGATCCAGAAGGAGTTATGACCATTCAGCTTATAAGGAAGAAGAAAGCTTTGGTATATGATATATGGTTTAACGCCAAACACTCCCCCCCCCCTATTGGGAGGCTAGGACGGTACCCCTCACAGAGGGCTTTGTAGCGTGGAATTTAATAAAACATGCCCTTGGTTCAACTTCGCCGGTGGCAGGATTCGAACCGCCCTCACCTCGACCTTCGCCGCAAGTAACGACGCTCTAACCCGCTCAGCCAGCGAGCTTCCTGAAGAAAACTAGAAAACCATAGATTGTATAACTAGATCATACCGGAAGAAGTGACCCACGTACATCAAAAGGACAGGAATAAGATGAACGTGATGCAGCAAAGATAAGACATTAAGTTTATGGCCAGGAAAGCCATCAAAAAGGCCAGGAAGAGAGATAAGGGATGCCTGGCTTATTCTCTTCAAGGTTATGAACGAAAAAAAAAAAAAAGACAACGATAAGTAGATAGATAGTTTGATGGATTGGAGGAACGAATGTTGAACATTTTGTTTAGTTGTTTAGAAAAAACCTTAAACAAAATGGAAATAATGTAGAAGAATAAAAAAAAAAACAGTAGATAATAATATTCTTGCAAAAAGAAAGAAAAATAAAACAAGATGAAATTAATGTAGAGAAAGAAAAGAATAGTTGATAATAACATTCTTTCAAATGGCTAGGGGTACAGTCTTAGAAATAAGAAACGTAGAAATCCGAATACTCCTATAGCAACTAGACGTCTTTGCTTAAGCCTTCGACATACTTGAGCATTTTTATTTTGGTTAACGAGAAAGTTTTGTTCACCTCAGAGGGTTAAAACTTAAACTCTTTTGATTTAATTACCTTGATTAACCATGTGCTTTCCATTGCGATGACCTTGGTAGTATCTTTAGCAATTTCATTCAAGTTAGTGTTAAATCATTTACTTTAATCTAATCTTATTTATTTATCCTATCTATTAAATTTTGTGGAACCTATTGAAACCTTGGAGTAATGATCCTTTTAACTCACGATAAAGATTTTGTAGTTTAGACGAACTTTAGAAGGAACCAATAAGGCTCCTATCACAAGTATCGACTTTTCGCCGTGCGCCGTGTACGACACGACGTCGTGTTCTCAATTAACCATAGATTTCTATGGACGCTTTCACATGTGGTTGCGACGTGTGAAAGCGGCCATAGACATTCATGGTTAATTGAGAGCACGACGTCGTGTCGTGGACGGCACACGGCAAAAAGTCGATACGTGTGAAACGAGCCTAACGTGTACCTGTCCTGGGCGAAGTGGTCCTACGGGATAGACGTCATAGAGAATCATCTCCCTACTGCGCATCTTCAAAGCCCGTATCTCCATGTGGATGTTGACTCACGGATTTCTCTCTCTCTCTCTCTCTCTCTCTCTCTTTCTCCCTTTTTCTCTATCTCTCTCCCTACTTTTCTATCTCCCTCCCTCCCTCTCTCTCTCTCTCTCTCTCTGTATCTCTCTCTTTCTCTTTCTCTCTCTCTCTCTCTCTCTCTCTCTCTCTCTCTCTCTCTCTCTCTCTCTCTCTCTCTCTCTCTCTCTCTCTCTCTCTCTCTCTCTCTCTCTCTCTCTCGCTCTCTTCAACTGCAGTTTCTTGAACTTTTCACATAAGGAGAGATGACAGCTGGCGACTGTTCCTTTCCTGCTCCTTGTCCTATAAGCCAGAGACACAGAAACAGCCACCCACACTAATGCAACGCAGACATCAATTTAAAGTTTCTCCCGGGGTATGTCTTTTTTTTTTTTCCCTCCAGTGACCGAAGATGGTTGCCAGATGCTGTGGGGACGAGGGTTTCCGGCCAGTGGAGCTCGAGACAATTTTTTTTTTTTTTATCAATTTAAGAGAAAATAATTCTTTGTGCTTTTCGAGGCTAACCCCTGGATCAAGTCTCCAATCGATTTAGCCTATTTTAAGATTTGTTTTTTTCCATCTTGAAGAGTTTTTTTTTATACAAAGAAAAAGTAGGACGCATTCGCATTTTGTCATCAAAATGTACAGGCGGAAAAGTAGGACACGTTCCCACTTTATCATCAAAACGTCCAGTAAGAAAAAGTAGGACGGACTCACACTTCCTCCATTTTCTTTACTCCATTTTCAGCTCGTTTTTGGTAAGAGTCTTGTATTAAGTTCCACAAACACGGGAGATATATAGATAGAGCGAGATAGAGACAAATAGATAGAGAGAGAGAGAGACAGACAGACACAGACAGACACAGACAGACACACACACAGGCACAGGCAGACACAGACACAAACAGACTGACACAGACAGACAGACACAGACAGACACAGACAGACAGACAGACAGACACAGACAGACAAACAGACACAGACAGACACACAGACAGACAGACAGACAGACAGACAGACACACAGACAGACAGACACAGACAGGCAGGCAGGCATGCAGGAGGTGGGGTGGGTGGGTGTCGAAGGACAATGGCGAGTTTCTATTACAAAGCTCCAGGTTGGACGTTCATCGTGGTGGCGAATTTTAACCATATTTCACGCCAAGGTGATTCCCGTCCTATGGGGGAGAGAGAGAGAGAGAGAGAGAGAGAAAGAGAGAGAGAGAGAGAGAGAGAGAGAGAGAGAGAGAGAGAGAGAGAGCAATACCGTAGACACTGTATAACCGTAGGACACACAATGTGTATCAGACTGTCAGGCACCGTCGTGCTGTGGCGTTATTAAAAGGGTGACAGAGCCCTGCCTGTTTTCCTATAGATACGATCGTTGGTCTTCTAAGATGAATGCGGCACTGTCATATTGATGTTATCCGCAGAATTTATGTTACCCTGTTCTTGATCGAGTGGCCAGAGGGACGAGGGAAAGCGACAAGGAAGGCCTAAGGAAGACGAAGAGGAAGAGGAGGAGGAGGAGGAGGAGGAGAGGAAGAGAAATAGGAGGAGGAAGGGATGGGGATTGCCTAGGAAGAAGACAAAAAGTAAGAGGAAAAAGAGAAGGGGATGAAGAGAAAGAAAATTAAGAATATAAAGAAGAGGAGGACGAGAGGGGGAAAGTGAATGAGGAGGAAACAGGGAAGAGGAGGAGGAGGAGGAGGATGGGAAAGAGAAAGAGGAAGAGGAGGGGAGGAGAGTAGGAGGATGGGAAAAAGGAAGAGGAGGGGACGGGAGGAGGAGGAAGAATGGAGGAAAAGAGGAAGAGGAGGGGATGGGAGGAGGAGGAAGAAGAGGGGAAGAAGAGGAAGATGAGGCTACGGAAGGAGGAGGAAGAATGGAGGAAAAAGAGGAAGAGGAGGGGACGGGAGGAGGAGGAAGAAGGGGGAAGAAGAGGAAGATGAGGAGAATGAGAAGGAAGAGGAGAAGGGAGAGGAGGAAACGAAAAGACGAGAGGAAGAGAAGGTTAGTAGGTGAGAGGAATTGCTGACAACAGTCATTCTTGCTACAATGACAGACGAGGCCAATGTAGGATTAAAGACTGACACTGACAGTATGCATCAGGATTCGTGCTGGAGAGAGAGAGAGAGAGAGAGAGAGAGAGAGAGAGAGAGAGAGAGAGAGAGAGAGAGAGAGAGAGAGAGAGAGAGAGAGAGAGAGAGAGATAAAGGGATAGGAAGGGATAGGAAGGGATAGGAAGGGATAGGAAGGGATAGGAAGGGATAGGAAGGGATAGGAAGGGATAGGAAGGGATAGGAAGGGATAGGAAGGGATAGGAAGAGGGAGGAAGAGGGAGATAGAAGGAGAGGCAGAGGGAGATAGAAGGAGAGGCAGAGGGGGATAGAAGGAGAGGCAGAGGGAGAAGGTGATGGAGAGACAGAGTAAGAGGCAAAGTAAGAGGCAGTGTAAGAGGGAGAGCCAGAGAGAGAGGCAGAGAGAGAGAGGCAGAAAGAGAGCCAGAAAGAGAGGCAGAGAGAAAGGGAGAGAGAGGGGCAGAGAGAGAGAGAGGCAGAGAGAGAATGAGGCTGACATGGTCCTGAAGAGTCGGGTGGCCGTGTTCAAGGGGCCACCATGTACGAGGGCATCGTTGATGTCAGAGGACAGAGGTAAATGGAGAGGAAGGAAATGGTGATGGTGATGAGAGACGAGAGAAGACGTGAAAGAGAGGGGAATGCATATATATATATATATATATATATATATATATATATATATATATATATATATACATATATAATACATTAATGCATACAAACATTGATACATACAAACATATATTTAGCTATCTGTCTATACACCAAAAGGAGGTAACAAGCCAAGGCATGCATCCACAGCTACCCATCACATACCATTTGTTTTTACTTTTACCTTAGCCCCTTGTCTGTGTCTGAAGAAATGGAGCATTTTGTGTGTGTGTGTGTGTGTGTGTGTGTGTGTGTGTGTGTGTGTGTGTGTGTGTGTGTGTGTGTGTGTGTGTGTGTGTGTGTGTGTGTGTGTGTGTGTCTGTGTGTGTGTGTGTGTGTGTGTGTGTGTGTACGTGTGTGTGTGTGTGTGTGTGTGTGTGTGTGTGTGTGTGTGTGTGTGTGTGTGTGTGTGTGTGTGTGTGTGTGTGTGTGTGTGTGTGTGTGTGCGTGTGTGTGTGTGCGTGTGTGCGTGTGTTAACCTTGGTTCACCCTGGCCTTTGGATCACGTGCTGGACTCATGATCGACAGCTATTTACCTCCCGGAAGAGAGCTCAGAGCTCGTATGACCGATCTATGGGTACTGCTGTGACCTTACACGCACACACACACCCAACTCCCCGCCCACGAGAGTTGGAATATCGACTCGAAGCGCAGCGATACTGAAATTATTTCAGCCCTGGGCAGGATTCGAACCCAGACCGCTGTAGTGACAGTCGGGGACTCTACCAACTGCGCCACCGAGTGAGTGAGTGTGTGTGTGTGTGTGTGTGTGTGTGTGTGTGTGTGTGTGTGTGTGTGTGTGTGTGTGTGTGTGTGTGTGTGTGTGTGTGTGTGTGTGTGTGTGTGTGTGTGTGTGTGTGTGTGTGTGTGTACGTGTACGTGTGTGTGTGTGTGTGTGTAAGAGTTCGGGACGATTTGAGGAGAAGACAGGCGAACCAAATTCAGATAGGATTTGGGGGAAGGGCGAGTGGGAGGGGAGGGGAGGGGAACGAGATGCCAGAGGGCAAAGAGAAAGGAGGGGGGAGGAGGAATAAGATCGAGGGGGAGATGGCAAGTTGGAGGAGGAGAACGAGAATCAAGGGGGAGGAGGAGGAAGGAATAATTAGAGACGTGGCCTTGAGGGGAGTGAGTAAACAGGATGTTATGTCGATCATGAAGAGCAAAGTCATTATCTTTATCATCATCATCATCATGGTCGTAGTCGTGGTGGCTGTCATTTTCATCATCTTCGTCTTTATCGTTATCATCATCATCGTTGTCGTTGTCATTTTTGTCATCTTCTTTATCGTCATCTTTTTTTTTTTTTTTTTTGGGCATCATTTTCTTTGGCATCATCTTTATCGTCATTGTTGTTGTTAGGATTTTCTTTATCATCGTCATTTGCATTATTTTTTCTTTATCATTATCATCATCACTGTCATTTTCATCAACTTGTTATCATCGTCATCATGTCATCATTGTAATCATATGATAACAATAGAAATTAAGATAAAAATAATCGCGCTGATAATGAAATAATAAGAATAATAGTTATGAAATAACATTAATGATAAGAACAAAAGTAATAATAACATATCGTAATAATAATAATACAGAATTACTACTACTACTACTACTACTACTACTTTTTCTTAGAACGACCTCCATCGTCGTGGAACTGTGTGGTGAAAGCAGTCAGAATCTGTCTCCCACAGACACAGTTAATCGGCCCCTCTCTCGCCAATGACTGTAGTGAACTACATTTTCATATATAATTTTATTTATAATTTTAATGAAACCTAATACAGAAGTTCATTTATCCTACAAATTGAGGTTTTGTAAATGTGTTGATTTGAGCGGTGGAGACCCGATACCCCTCAGGTATAGGAGGGCTGATCTTAAGAGTGAAAATGAGTCTACATCTCATCCACGATACAATGCTGCATTTTGGTTCCTGTCTGCCATTACATCTGCCAGGTGAGAGTAGAATGCCTTTGCCCCTAGGACCCATCCCATCTGAAGTCATACTATTACTACTACTACAACTACTACTACTACTAAAAGTAGTAGCAATCGTAATAGTTACTGAAGTAATAATGACAGAAAATAACACGAAGAGAACAAAGGAGAACAGGAAGGCGTTATTGACTCTTCGGACTCGAATTTTCTCTGAGGTTTGCAAAGTTACAATAAAACGAAGACTTTGAGTCACACTTGAAGAAGCAAGATGGTCTTCCTCCTTGTGTGATTTTCACAACAGAAACTTGGGAGCAAACTTTTGGCGCGGAGAAAAGGGCAACAAGAATAGACAGATGTCGAAATGCATGAAAGATATTTGACACAATAAGAAGAGGCGAAGAGGAGGATCAAGAAGACCTCGAAGTGCGATAAGATAAGACCAAGAAAAACGAGAGAATGAAAGACGTGAAGTAGGAATGTCAACAGAGTAGAAAATTGTGGATTAAAGAAAAGTGATATGATGAAAAAAATAAAAAAACCAGCCTGGCACAAAGAAAAAAAGTCGAAGAAAGAAATCTTTGGAGGGTAGGGACGGGGGTGAGGGTACAAGTGAGAAGGGGGAAAGTTGAACAGGGAAAAAGGAAAGACAGAGACAAAGAAAAACGTGGGAAAGGAGGGAATGAAGATAAAAATAAGTAAAGGAATCCGAAAAAGAAAAAGGAAATAGGAAAGAAGAGGAAAGGGCCAACAAGAAGGAATACAGTGCAATGAAGTGTACACATGTACATACATACTGCACATACACACATAAATACATGCATACATATGTACATACATACACGCATACATATGTGCATACATACGTACATACATACGTACATACATAATACATACATAATGTTTATGCAAACATACATGCTTACATACAGACATCATAAAACGTATGTATGTACGAATGTACGAATGGACCTAATACAGATCCTTGGGGTACCCCACTGGTAACAGGAAACCAGCTAGACGGTGCCCTATTAATGACTACACGCTGTCTTTTATATTTCAGCTAGGTTTCAATCCAATTTAACACCAATTTAACACCTCTTGTCGAAAGATCGAGCCGTGAGGGAGAGAGAGAGAGAGAGAGAGAGAGAGAGAGAGAGAGAGAGAGAGAGAGAGAGAGAGAGAGACGGACAGACACAGACAAAGAAATAGAGACTGATAGACAGAGAGACAGAGAGAGAGACAGAGAGGGAGATAGAGAGACAGAGAGAGAGATAGAGAGACAGAGAGAGAGACAGAGAGGGAGACAGAGAGGGAGACAGAGACTGAGAGAAACTGAGAGAGATTGAGACTAAGAGAGACTGAAAGAGAGAGAGTGAGACAAAGGGTGAGAGAGACAGGGAAAAAGAGTGAGGCAGAGAGAATGAGACAGTGAGAGACAGGGAGAGAGAGTGTGAGAGAGACAGTGTGTGTGAGAGAGAGATATGATAAGAGCACCTGTTGTCTGCGTCTGAAGTAGCACAGAAGAAGAGAAGCACTGGAGGAAGACTGAAGGAAGGAAGGAAGGAAGGAAGGAAAGGAGGCGAGGAGGAGGAAGAGGAGGAGGAAGAAGGTTACGTGTTGAAGGGCACAGTGTCACCCTAGCCTCGGGTCATGTCGGAAGTGGCACAGGCGAGGGAGGGAGGGAGGGAGGGGGGATTGAGTAGGAGGAAGGAAGTGAGAGAGGGAGGGAGGGAGGATGCACTCGTAGTGTATTTGTCTCCTCTCTTTAACTGTTGTCTCCCTCCATCACTTTTCTCCCTCCTTCATTTTTTTCTTTTCTCTGCTTTTTGAGTTCCTTTTCTCCCTCCCCCATCGTATAGTTTCTTCGTCTTTTAGTCCTTCTTTCTTCATAATACGTTTTATCTTTGATTATTTCTTTCTTTCCTTCCTTCCTTCCTTACCTTCCTCCTTTCCTCTCTCCCTACTTCTCTCTTTCCTTTCCTTCCTTCTTCCCTCTCTCTCTTTCCCTCTCTCCCTCCTTTCCTCTCTACCTTCCTCCCTCCTTCTCTTCCTCCATTTTTCTCTCTTCTCCCCAACTGGGCTTGTCTAGCCTTCAGCCGGAATTTAGGTATTCCGGGCATTATACATGTTTAAAGTTGCGTCAGAATTCGTCGTATTCTTCCCACTTTACCGAACTCCCCCTCACACGTCGAATATTTGACGTCGATTCTCCGGTCGTCGTTATTCCGACGTAATTGCTCTGACGTCACTGTTCCTACGTCACCGTTCCTACGTCACTGTTTCTACGTCACTGTTCCTATGTCACTGTTCTTACATCACTGTTTCTTTCTATGTCACTGTACAAAAAATAAATACAGAAAAAACGTAGATAAACAAATGAATAAGATGATTTTGGTAAATAAATAAATAAAGACATAAATAAGCGAATAAAATATAAATAGACGAATAAATAGATCAGAATAGGTAGATGAATAGACAAATGAACAGCCGCGCAAGTTACCAGCCAGACTGCTCCGAGTCACGGCACAGAGTTCCAGACTCGAGCGAGTCCGTAACCGGTTGATTGTCGGAGTCTGTTTTGACGTCATCTGGCGTTATTTGTCCTCCCAAAGTGACATGCCCTGTTCTTGTTCCGAATGCTCCTCTTTTCCTTGCCTAAACTTCATCTGTATTCATCAGCACGGAGAGCTTGTGTAACTCGTCGTTAGTCAGGACACTTTGTCAGCTCTGCCGGACCGTGTTCGGTCATTGTCAGGAGGGACCGACAAGGTACGGGTATGACGGTTCTGTCAGCTCAGGAAAGGGGAAGGAGGGGAGCGGAGAACAGAGAGCTCGAGGAAGGA
>NC_134790.1:21127139-21147139 GCF_046742065.1 Oratosquilla oratoria
TGCTTGGTCAAGATGCTTAACTAAGCACTTGGCTCGAAGGTTAGCTAGTATACACTAAACATGAACCAAACAAACACAAACCTACGGCCCTCGTCACTGAAGGGGTACCACGGAAATTAATATATTCTTGGGGCAACCAGAACAGAAAGTAGATCATCACCCGGTACGTAACGGGTTAAACTATACCATCGTTTCCCAACATTTTCCGAACAATGCAACCCCTGTTGTCATGTCTAAGCAATCCAACACTCCTATCTTGTTATTAGAAGGACAAAAGAAAGTGAAGCGTACTACTTGATGATGTATTTTCTTGATTCCATAGAACTGAAATAAATTGACAACACAGCTTGTAGAAGAAATAAGAACACCCTAGAAAAATAAAATGGCATGGAAAAAGTCAACTATGCACAACTAGGTCATCAATGATACATATATCAATGTGATCTTTGTGTGCATCACTTCCCAGCACCCGCTAGAATTGATTTCAGCACCCAAGGTTGGGAAACGCTGTTCTACACCAAAGCGTCCCAAAGCCTATCAGGCAAGGTCATCATATTAGGACAGCAATTCCAAACTCGTAGTAATGGATTTAAATTGGACAATTTTAGGTTTAAGAAGGAAATAGGCAAAAATTGGTTTACCAACAGAGGGGGGTTAATGAATGGAATAGACTTAGTAACCATCAAGTAGTGAGCGTTGAAGCAATTGGTGATTTTAAGAAAACATGAGAACTTTATGGATAGCGATGACACGTAGTAAGGGACAGGGAACTACCTAATGTAGGCCCTATGGTCTCTTGCAGTCTCCTCCATTCTTAGGTTCTTATGTCTGTCTGGGAGGAACAAAAAGTAAGATGAAGGTTGACGGAGAAGCTGAAGACACTTAAGGAGGCTGAAGTGGTTTAGTGGCAGAAGGAAAGCGGTTTAGAGAAGAATGAGAGGAAGCGGCGAAGGTTTTAGAATGGTACACGTGACCCTCGAGCTCTGTGATTGGAGGAAAATGGTGGAGAGAAATTGATGAATTGAGTGTTTATTGTTTTAACACACAAACACCCACACGTGTGTGCGCACGCATGTATAAGTGCGCATATATATACGAGTATATGTGTATATATATGTGTGTGTGTGTGTGTGTGTGTGTGTGTATATGAGAGAAATTCGCTAGTAACAGCGGATATATATAATATATATATATATATATATATATATATATATATATATTAATACATTAATACATTAATCAACCACAATTCATTTTAATTCTAAGCGATCAACATGGGGAAGCTCGAGGAGGCATACATGCAAAAATTTAAACGTTTCAATTTCTGCATGTACTGTATGCCTCCTCAAGCTTCTCGATGTTGAATTAAAGTGAATTATGGTTGATTAATGTAAATCTGTTTACTGGGACCCATTCAGTGTTGTACATATATCTATATATAATATATATATACACGTGTATGTTTGAATGTTTGAATGTATATGTGTTTATATGAGCATACATGTGCTTGTCGGTGGTTGCATGTACAAGATGGGAGTCACGTTTTTTTCTTCTTTTTTTTTAATCAGAGAAGCAGACACAAGAAATGAATACTCCTAAAGAATCTATACAAGTCTTGATGGATCACGCCAGCGAGATGGATAATAAAACGTGATTTTAACCCAAAGTTGGTGGATTACATTCCATCATATCCACCGGAGGCGGGGTTTGGCCAACTGGAGTCCACCAAGATGGTGTTTGTTCACCATTTTTCTTTATCTTTTGATGCAGGATTCATCAGAAACCCTCTTCAAATCAATGGATTTCTCGAAAAGGATTACCCCTCCCCTCGGAAAAAAATAATACGTTCTAAAATCAACAGAAAACATGGGAAAATAACTTTGAAATCCGATGACAGGGGTAGTAAGAAGGGATAAAGAGAGGGAGAGAGGGAGAAAGAGAGGGAGAGGGAGACGGGGAGGGGGAGAGAAAGAAGGGGAGGAAAGGAGGAGGACAGGGGGGAGAGGGAGAGAGGGAGGGGGAGAGAGGGAGGGGAAAGGGGGACGGGAAGGGTGGGAGCGGAAGGGGGAGTGGGAGGGGGAAGGGGAGAGGGGAAGGGGAAAGTGAGAGGGATGGGGAGGGATGGAGAGGGAGAGGGGAGGGATGGGGAGGGAGAGGGGAGGGATGGGGAGGGATGGGGAGAGAGAGGAGAGGGATGGGGAGGGAGAGGGGAGGGATGAGGAGGGAGAGGGGAGGGATGGGGAGGGAGAGGGGAGGGATGGGGAGGGAGAGGGGAGGGATAGGGAGGGAGAGGGGAGGGATGAGGAGGGAGAGGGGAGGGATGGGGAGGGAGAGGGGAGGAATGGGGAGGGAGAGGGGAGGAATGGGGAGGGAGAGGGGAGGAATGGGGAGGGAGAGGGGAGGGATGGGGAGGGAGAGGGGAGAGGGGAAAGGGAGAGGGGAAAGGGAAAGGGGAGAGGGAGAGGGGAGAGGAGACAGGGAGAGGGAGAGGGGAGAGGAGACAGGGAGAGGGAGAGGGGAGAGGAGACAGGGAGAGGGAGAGGGGAGAGGAGACAGGGAGAGGGGAGAGGAGAGGAGACAGGGAGAGAGGACAGGGATAGGGGATAGGGAGGGAAGGAGAGGGGAAATGAGAGGGGGAGGGGGAGGGGTGGATGGATGGATGGATGGATGGATGGATGGATGATGGTTGGATGGTCTGATGGTTGGATGGGCTGATGGTTGGATGGGCTGGTTGGATGGACTGATGGATGGATGGATTGGGTGGATGGACTGATGGATAGAAGGATGGATGGCTTGATGGATAAAAAGAGAGAGCTAGATTGAGAATGCCCCATATTTTCTTAAATGGTACTACTTAGCTTTTTGTGTTTAAGCAGGAACATGTACAAGTTCTAAACAACTCGGGCAAACATACATATACGAAGTTATACACGTACTCCCTATCGCTAATGAAAAAGAAAAATAATAATGATGAAAAATGAGAAGAAGGAATAAGTAAGAAATAAGTAATGGTGTATTCTTCAGGACTACAAAAAATCTTTTAGGAAGTCAACTGCAGCCATTTTCTGAGGGTAAAAGGGATAATTGGAAATTCTTCCTCGAAAGACGATCCCAGGACGTGACCGCGTAACGAGGCACCTGCGGCACGCTGGCTGAGCGGTTCAGAGCGTCGCTGCTTGCGGCGGAGGTCGAGGTGACGGCAGTTTGAAATCTGCCTCCAGCGAGTTGGACCAAGGGTATGGTTCATTAAGTTTCACGCAATAAAGTCCTCTGTAAGGGGCACCGTCCTAGCCTGTGATAGGGGGAGTTCGCATCGTTAAACAGAATAATCACACACGTGTGTATGTATTTACATGTATATAATACACATACATGTATATAATATATATATAATTGGGATCGGTGAAGGTTACACCATACATATTTATAAGGGGAAAAAGACCTTTTACTAGATGAGGAGGAGGAGGAGAAGGAGGAAAAGGTGATGATGATGGTGATGGTGATGATGACGGGGATGATGATGACGGGGATGATGATGACGAGGCTGATGATGACGATGTTGACGATGTTGACGATGATGACGATGTTGACGATGATGACATTGTTGACGATGATGACTATAATGACGATGTTGACGATGACGACGATGACAACGACGACGACGACGACAACGACGACGAAGACGACTCCCATTGCAAGCCGAGGCTGTTGCCGTAGCACGCTTGCAAGACATATATCACTCGTGTGATACCCTAGCGTGGCGTGCCATGGGGCGGTTTTCATGAGTTATGGGAATACTTGCGGTATTAAAGTGGAGGAATTTAAATGTGTTTGAGATGAAGTGTTTAAGAATTATGGAGGGAATTATCAGGATGGATGGAGTGAGAAATGAGCATGTGAGGCAAGGAGTGGAGGTGGAAGGGGAACTGGCAGATTGGGTTGACCAAAGAATATTGGGATGGTTTGTGCATACGGAAAGAATGAGTGAAGGAAGACTGACAATGAAAGAGTGGTAGGCAGAGGTGGATGGAGTGAACTTGAGGAGAAGACCGAGAATATGATGGGTGGAGGTGAAGAGGGTCTTGGGTAAAAGGGGAATGTTTGTTGAGCATGTATGTATGCATGTATGGATGCACGTATGTATGTATATATACGTGTATGTATGTATGTATGTATACATATATGTATTGTATGTATTAAAGTAGAGGATGTTAATTTTTGTTTGTTACATTTTCTGGTCTCTGGAAAGTTAAGAATAGAGAAACCTTAGGAACTTTCCCACCGTCATCTGACTATAACAGAGACTATGCTTTTCCAAAATGGTGCTAGTTTTTTTTTTTTTTTTTCCTTGCTCATTTCCCTCGGAGAGTTCCTCTACTGAGAGTATTGGCTAGAGCCTTTGGTTTCTTTTGAACATAGTTGTCGTCAAGTGTCAAAGTGCTGTTTCACTTGGAGAGACCTTTGACAACTCGAAATCGGTTTGCGTTCGACGTACACATGAGCTTTGTGAGCTAGATATATGTCTGTTTATGTCTTTAGACTTATGGGTCAGCACGGAAACTGTTGCCGGTTCCCTGGGGGCTGTGGTTTTCCTGTCCTCAGACTAAAGTCAATGCCGCCAAATGAGGGTTAATGTAATGACACCCAGTTTATTTCTGTCTCCTTATTAATGAAGGCCAGGTTTTACGCCCACTTTTTGATGCATTTGAAAGAATGAAATTATTTTGTGGTCATAAAACCCACTGTTGAAGAATAGCTCCTATATAGCGAAGACCAGCTTCTACGCCCATTTTTTTTATGCATTTGAAAATAAGACTATTTTGAGGTCATAAAACCCACTGTTGAAGAACAGCTCCTATACTAACTTTGGAGTCATTCGAAAAAAAAAAAATGAAAGGATTTCCGAATGTTTTTGAAGACTAAAATTGGAGCTGAACACAAGAATAGCTTTAGGCAATAAAACCTATCTTGCTGTTCATTAGCCTCTTCGAATAATTCTTGAAAAAAAAAAATAGTGAGGATACTTGTCTTGCAAACTCGAAGTGGGATATCTGAAGGGATCAGCTAATCCGGCGAATGCTTTGGCATCTGTTGTTGGGTTTGGAAAATGTCGAATGAATTGTACGCTGGTCTCACATTCGCTTAGTTCTGGGTTCAAATCCAGCACTCCTCTCCGATTTCCAGCGCCTTCTGGCGTAAACTTTCCACCTTTGATTCTACCCGTGGTCAAATGTATTTCTTGACTACGTAAAATGTATCACAAGATTTTTATTTTAGATTTTAGGAACGTGTATTTTGACAAGCTTTATTGTATTGGGAATCTTTATTGTATTGGGGATCTTTATTGTATTGGGAATCTTGTTTATAACTTTGCTAAAAATTTGTAAGTGTTCAATGACGTCTTTCCATAAGACTCACTGACCCCTTCCCTCGCCGTGGGAAGTGGAAAACCCCTGTTAGCTACAGCAAGCAGCTTTTTAAATTTCTTTTATAGGTCGACGTTGGGTCGCTTCGTCTCCCGGGACTCGAACTCACGACCATGTGCTCACGAGTTCAAGACAGTATCCACTCGGGTACCTCGCGGCTCATCCAATCGATGTCCTTGCAGAAAACTCTTAGGTCATATTTGACCCGATCGTCCCACGAAACAAATTGTTCATCAATTAACAGGGCCATTACGAAACGCAAAAGTCGTTTTGGGAAATCTACGATTCCCCAAGCCCAGAGCAAGAGAAAAGAGGAAGGGAGGGACAGAGGAAAAAGAGAGGAAAATAAAGAGGAGCAGAGGAAAAAGAGAGGGAAAAAAAGAGAAGGAGGAAAGAATTGAGAAGAGGGAAGATAGAGGACAAAGTAACAAATAAAAGAAGGACAAAAAAGAAAGAGGATAACAAGGATAAGGAGGAAGAAGTGTCGAGGAAGGAGGAAGATAAAGAACAAATTGATAAGTGAAAAAAGAGGAGGAGATAGAGGAAAACAAAGAAAAGAAGGAAGGAGCGGAGAAGAGGAAGAAGGAAGACAGAGAACAGAGTAAGAAATGACCGAGGAGGAGGAGAAGAAGAAAGAGGAAAATGAAGGAAAGGAGAAAGGAGCGGAGAAGAAAAAGAAGAAGAAGAAGAAGGATGACAAAGAACAGTAACAAATGAAGAAGGAGAAGAAGAAAGAGGAAAATGAAAAGAAGGAAGAAGGGGAAGAAAAACGAAGACAAGAGAACAAAATAACAAAGGAGAAGAAGAAGGACGAGAGAGAGAGAGAGAGAGAGAGAGAGAGAGAGAGAGAGAGAGAGAGAGAGAGAGAGAGAGAGAGAGAGAGAGAGAGAGAGAGAGAGAGAGAGAGAGAGAGAGAGAGAATCAAGAAGAAGAATCGAAGTGTTAAACTGGAAAAAAAAGGTTACCAAGAGACAAAATAATTTTTCATCACAAATTACGACAGAGGCTCGCATACCAAATTGGCGCCTAAATTCTCTCTCCCAAGCTGTAACGTTCAGGCTGGGTCAGGCTGACCTGTGGGCGTTTAAAATGCCATCAACGTCAACTTTTGGCATGTAGTCAGTCGCAGGTAGTCAGGTCGGTCACAGGAGACGTGGTGGTCGTTAGAACGTCGTTCTGACTAGTAATTTAATTCCAGGTTCGACTGAGAGCACCGCGGGTATTCGGGTAACCATGGTATTGCATGGTATTGGAATTTAGGACGATACATGCACAGTTAGAGGTTAGACACAGTAAAAAGAAAATGAAATGAAATAAAATAAAATAGATTAAAATTAAATAGAACAAAGAATAATAAGATGGAATTGAATAAAAAGCAAGACAATATAAATGAAAATGAAAATAAAATAAATGAAAATGAAAAGAAATAAGATGTAACAATATAAAAAAGAATAAAAATAAGGTAAGATAAATTAAGTAGAATAAGATGAAATTAAGTGAAAATTAAATTGGATGAAAAAATGAAAAAGAAAAGAGTACTAATAAATCAATAATTAGATATATTGTTTAGCTTAATTAATTTCATCTAATTTGATTTAATTCAAGTTTATTTTATTCTTTTTATTGTATTTAACTTTGATTTTCATTTCACTTCTTTCTGTTTCATTATACTTTATTTCATGTTATTTCATATTATTTCATTTCATTTCCACCTTTGAGGATGAAAACGTCGCCTATTGTCAGCCAGGGTAAAATCATTAATCTCACCTATTAGAATGATTCAAAAGATTCTATAAAATTCATTAATATGACATATAGTCCTTCTATTGTTATAACAGATTTGATTTTCAATCTTATTTCATTTAACTTTATTTGATATGATCTTTGTTTTATTTTTTTTTGTATAATTATCTATTCATTTATTTATTAATTATTTACTTATTCATTTGTTTGTCTATCTGTTAAATAATCTATCTATCCATTCGATAATTATTTATCTATTTCTATTTGTCTATTTATTAATTTATTTATTTTCTTGTTTTTATCTTGTTAATTTCTATTTTTTATTTCTATCTAGCTTTTTGGGGGGGGGGGGTTTGGATTTGTTCTTAATTATGAAAGACTGGATGGAAATATTTTCTATTTTCAAATTTCTATAATATTAATGGTTGATAGTGAACAGTGAAAAGGTTGAGTTCATTTGACACATACCACCGTCACACATCACCGTCACATATCACCGTCACATATGATATGACAACACAAGCCCTCCTTCTGCGTATCATCATTACTCCACACACAAAAAAAGAGGAAAATTATCGAGCCTGGTTCGTTCGTGCGTGCTTATGTATGTATGTGTATGTATGTATGTATGTATGAATGAATATGTATGCATGCATGTATATTCACTGAACCCAACAAGCGTCTGAGATTTAAAAATTTAAAGACGTCTGATTGAATATTACATAAATAATAAAATCAATAAAATAAATGAATAAACGAATAAATAAATATGTAAACAAGTAAATATATAGATAAATATATAATCAAATCTATAAATAAATACATATATAAATATATGAAATAGTAATAAATAAATAAATTTATAAGTATATGAATGATATATAATTATAAATATAAATATAAGTATGTAAAGAAATATATAGATATATGAATATATAGAAATAAATATATAGATATATAAATATAAAAATAGTAAATAAATAAATAATAATGATGATAATAATAGTGATAATAAACAAAATAAAAATAAAAGTAAGCAAATCAACAAATAATACAATAAAAATATACATGAATAAATGACTAAATGAATAATAGATAAATGAATAAATGGATAGCAAGTTAATAAATGAATAATAAATAAATAAATAAACATAGATTAAAAAAAATCGGCAACAAAATAACCACGGATATCAGAAAATGTGTTAGGAAAGGAAAAAAATATTTTCGTGCATTTCCAGCATTGTGCACTGGTACTAGTACAAAAATTTACGAACACAATAGACAACTATATGGGACAAAAACTCAAAGCGAAAAAATGGACAGAGGGTACTGTGGAATAAGTGCATTGTCTCTCGGTTACTGTCGACTGCAATTCAATTTCTTTTTCATTTTTTTTTTTTTAATTCGTTGTATATAGCCAGCATTTCCATACATAGGGATAATATCACCTTGGTAAAGCAACAGAGGCAGCCTTTGAGGGACTAATTGACCAAGATTCCTAAGCTGTATAAGGAGGTTCTATGGTATCAAAGACAATCAGATCAACTTATGGAGAATATTCAATTCTTTAAGATCTACAAGGATCAAAATCACACACACACAAAAAGAGAAATAATGTGATCTTTAATACAAAACAGCACGTTTATTGTTGGAGATTGGAAATATTTTCTTTAACTAGTGACGTTCTTGTGTAAATACTTTTACTGCTATATCCCAGCGTGTGGGTGAGAACACACACACACACACACACACACACACACACACACACACACACACACACACACACACACACACACACACACACATACTGTACATGTTGACTTTATTCATAAGACTCAGCACTACAATTATAACTTTATTCTTTCTAACAGTAAGTGATTTATTAAATCTAGAATCATCACACAGACACTAGAACTTTCAAGTACCTTCTTAAGGAACCCCAGAAGCCTAAGTGTTATCATTAAAGACTGTACTCTGGCTTACACAAATTTAGGTTTAGGAAGGAATTAAGCAAGAATTGGTTTATCAACAGAATGGTTAACGAATAGAATAGACTTAGTAACAACGAAGTGAGCACTGAAATAATTGATTACCCTAAGAGAAGATTAGATAACTTTATGGATAAGGATGACAGGGCAGTAAAGGATATGGAACTGCCTAGTATAGGGTATATGGTCTCTTGCAGTACTCTCCATTCTTATGCTCTTATGTTAACACCATTTGGTTTTATTTGGTATACAGGTGACCCTTGGGTCATTATAAGGTTAACATATCTCAAGTGACACTTACCTGAGTTTGTCCTCTGATTGGCTCGTGAGGATCTGTTCATCAAGAGACCAAGTGAGGGGTTCGTTTGTCGGAGGCGCTGGGGTGACGTTACAGTGGAGATCGATGCGGGAACCGACTTCGTAGAACTTCTCTCGGATGAGAGTTCCTCTGCTGTCCCGGATATCTATGTCTGGAACTAAGAGTACAGGTGTCTTTTAGTGCGTGTGAGATTACAGAGCTTCGGAAGGGGGACGGCGTGGAGGCTGGATAGGACTTGGTAACGATGTGTTAAGAGCTAAAACTATTCTTTTCTTAAGAGAAGATTAGATAAATTTATGGATAAGGATGACAGGTGGTAAAGGACAAGTGCCTTGTGTAAGCTTTATGGTCTCTTGAACTCTGGTTCATTCTTGAAACTTCTTATTTTCTTATGACATGGATGGGAAGGGTGGAAAGGGCTGGAATCCTGATAGTCAAACACAACAGGAGGATGAAAAGAAGTTATACAGGTGTATGTAAACAGAAACTATACACACGTGTGTGTGTGTGTGTGTGTGTGTGTGTGTGTGTGTGTGTGTGTGTGTGTGTGTGTGTGTGTGTGTGTGTGTGTGTGTGTGTGTGTGTGTGTGTGTGTGTGCGTGCGTCTGCGCGCGTGTTCGTGTGCGTGTCTTGCCTTGATCTATATTCAGGTATACGTATGTACCTATGTCTGCCTATTAAAGTTTATGTTTACATCTGTATTCATTTGTATCAATATTTAAGCCCATGTCCACACGTGTATGTACAGCTATGTCTGTGTGTAACTATAAATATGTATCATGGTGTTTCAAATAAATATTATTTATGATATCGCGAACATTAGAAACCTTAAGGCTTTTGAAAATTAATAAAAAATGTGAACGCCTATTTTCTTTTATCTTTTAAAATTGAAAAATGTTTTTAAAGTAACATATACTGCCAAAAGATTTTTTAATCTATTTGTTTAATCATTTATAGATTTATTTATATGTTTATCTTTAAACATACATATATATGTTTACCTACCTACTTGTTCATTTATCTGTTCATGTACCTATTTATCTTTCTATTTTGTAAAACGTTTCACCGTGACTAAGTTCTTCTTCTTCTGTGTTATTTTGCTCTTGTTCATATAGCCATTGCAATAACAAAGAAAGGTTAAATTGTTTATATATCTTCAATAGTTACATAATTTTCTTTTCCTCTAACCTCCTTTACTTTATCTAGTTAGTTTTTTCTTCCTTTTTTATTGCAATTAGACTTTGATTCACCCATCCTTCTAAGACCGAATGGTTGTCCAAAGTTCTGTATAAGTTAGCGTGTAATTATTTCCCTTTCCAAACTGCGTGATTCGTTTCCAAGTTTGTCTTAATTACCTCCCTCGTAAGACCTTGGGCAAGTTAATTTTGTCCATCTAAGTTACATGTAACATCAACGGGAATTTCCTATGTACTTAGGGAAATATAATCACATTTATGTGCTTGTCTACGTGAGTACATACATGTTCTCACATAGATATTCAAAGGTGAAGATATATTCAGATGCACACATACAGCGCACACACGCACAGACACACACACAGACGCACACAAACGCGCGTGTGCACACACACACACACACACACACACACACACACACACACACACACACACACACACACACACACACACACACACACACACACACACACACACACACACACACACACACACACACACACACACACACACACACACACACACACACACACACACACACACACACACAACTTGTGGCGCTGTTCCCCGCTGCCACTACAGCGGTCCGGGTTCGAATCCCTCCCAGGGCTCAAATAATTTCAGTATCACTGCGCTGCGAGTCGTTACTCCAACTCTCGTCGATCACGAGTGCAATACGTGATCCAAGACCATGGTGTATCACACACACACATTAACACGGAAAATACCCTTGAACTTCCTTATTGGTAATCTGCAGAAAGACCTCTTGGCTATCATGAGAACAGAATAACTTTAGTTTCAGTACAAGAATATCGTAAGCTGAGTCCTTTTCATGTTATATCAGTTCAATAGTAATTCAGAATAATACTACTGTTCTGAATCATCGTAATCACTACTCTAACACCCTGAGGCAGTGACGTCAATATGTGACATGAAGTTTCCCTATCAGTGAATAAACCAACCCGAGGAACTTTGCATAGACATTCAAATTTCATTAAACAGCGATTCGGAATTCATTATAGATAACGTGAACCGGTTTTGATCGAAGACAAGCAATCAGATTACATCGTTTATTGGATTTTCTTCTCGGCGTGATTGTCTTTTCTTCTCAGTGATGAACGATGATGTCAACACGAGGACCATTGAAAATGGTTAGCATTTAAGAAGAAGTAAGCTCTAATTGGTAGATAAATGGGAATAAATGGGAATAGATTGGAAAAAATAGGAATGCTATGAAATATAATTTTTATAAGTAATGGGTAAAGAACACTTACATTCGCGCACGCACACACACACACATACACACACACACACACACACACACACACACACACACACACACACACACACACACACACACACACACACACACACACACACACACACACACACAAATGCATTATTAAATGAATAATAAAAAGGTTTAGATAGATAAATATATGAATAAATAAATAGATAGATAAATGAAACATCAAATAGATAACCAAATATATAAATAGATAAACAAATACACAAACAAACCTGAAATAAATATTGAAAAGTCTCGGCACAGCAATACCAAAGTTTTTTTGTTTTATTTTTTACACAAGACCATCACACTTCTGCTGGAAACATTGTCTATAGTAAACAAAGGAACCAGCACTTCCTGGAGAATTCCTGACAAATGTGAACAAAAATGTCTATATCGCTCCTTTCTTGGCCCAAAAGTTCTCGCAGTTTTTGTAAAACATGTTTACAAAGTTTTCCCTACAGGATCTCTCTTGCTTTCTTCACTCATTAAGGAGTTTCTAGATTGTTGTTGTGGATTGTAGTTTACCAGCGCTTCTAAACTTTCAGTTAATCTCCCGCTGCTGTCGGGTGTTGTCTTGTTTCGTGTGTTGGAAATTTTGAAGTGATTGGTCAGTGATCTATGTTAGTTCAAGTGTAGAATTTATAAAAACGTTATCATCAGCATTCATATTATCATCACATTACATCGTTATTATCGTCATAATCATCATCGTCATCTCATCATCATTATTATTATCATCATTACAATCATTACCATCATTATCATTATTACAACTACTATCATCATTGTTGTAATCATTACCATCACGATCATCAACGTTATCATCAGCATTCATATTATCATCACATTACATCGTTATTATCGTCATAATCATCATCGTCATCTCATCATCATTATTATTATCATCATTACAATCATTACCATCATTATCATTATTACAACTACTATCATCATTGTTGTAATCATCATTATCATCACGATCATCAACGTTATCATCACAATCTTCACTATCATCCTCCTCCTCATATCAGCATTATGATTATTATTATCATTATAGCCATTATCAACTCCTTATCACCAATCTAAAGTTCGGAAAATATTAGATAGCATTTCATTCTAGAATCTTCTTGCAGGAAAAAAATATCGTACATATTCTTTTTGTCTTTTAAAAAGCATCTGTGCAGAAACTGGACATGATGATCCAGAAAATCTAGTATCATTAGGTTATCTAAGACATGCAGCTAAATCAGGATAAGTGACATGGAAAAGAACTATGAAAAGAGAGTGGCTAAGAAAATGACGTCATGGAAAGACCTGCAATAGTGTGTAGAGGACGGGAAGTTGAAGGCTACCATAGTAGACGAATAAGCAAATAGATAAATAAATAAAGAAGGAAAGAAAAAACTTGATTGGCTTTGAACTCCCATTTCGTCCAGATGCAGCGCGATGTAATTCACTCCATACATGAAATACACATTACATAAAATGACACATGAAACATCTGTATCGTGTCATAGACTTAACTAGGGGTGTAGAACTTTCAAGATTAAACGAACAAGTTAATCCAATTGAGGGTACTCTACATTTGAGTCTTCAATTAAATCCACTGATGTAAAATAGACCGAAAATATTCAGTCATGGACGAAAACTAGAAGAAAAAAAAATACTTAGAGATGGAAGAGAAAGAAAGAAGAATCATTAGATGTAACTGAAGGCCTTGGAGTCCTTGGAAGGGCTTAAAATGAAATAAATAAGATCTGGCTTAGGAACAGATCGGTAAATGGATGGAATAGACTTAGTAACAATGAAGAGAGGGCTGAAACTATTGGTTCTTTTAAGAGACGATTAGATAACTTTATGGATACAGATGAAAGTGGGTAATGGACAGGGAACTACCTAGTGTAGACCTTATAGTCTCTTACAGTCTTCTCCATTTTTATACTCTTATATTCTTAGACTTCTGTTCTTATTCGGTAAAACAAATAAAAGGTCCTATGTCAAGTATCCTGCAGCTATTCACCAACAAGATTCAAATCCAACTTGAGAGAAACGCCTGAAGAAGAATTTTGAAGAATGAGAACTAGTGTCATCAGCATGTGTGTATTAAGAAAACAAAGGCATTGGGACACATTAAGCTTCTTATATTCTAAATGAGATGTGATTAAAAATATTTCAATTAAAATGTAATGTCCCTGTTCTTCGAGAACATTGGTTTTCAGCTTGAGACAAACCTCAAGAACATGATGAAGGAATATTTTTTTGTATAAATATGAGAGTATAAAAAACACAGAAATAAGTTTTGCACAATTCTCTCGCTACGTAGAGGGCAGTGGTAATAAGTTGATGAACCTACACCAGGACAAGCTAATTAGTTGCAACCAAAACCTTCATCTTTGCCCCATGTGTACACTCACTGCTGGGAATCGGAGAGATGTGCGGAATTCGAATCCACAAGAAAGCGAATGCGAAACCAGCACGCTTCCGACTGCTTTTCCAGATAGACTGACATATACATACACATATACATATACATATATGTATATGAGACAGAGGGGGGGAAGAGAGAGAGAGAGGGGGGAAGAGAGAGAGAGGGGAAAGAGAGAGAGGGGGAAAGAGAGAGAGAGAGGGGGGAAGAGAGAGAGAGGGGGTAAAGAGAGAGAGAGAGAGGGGGGAAGAGAGAGAGAGAGGGGGGAAGAGAGAGAGAGAGGGGGGAAGAGAGAGAGAGAGGGGGGAAGAGAGAGAGAGAGGGGGAAGAGAGAGAGAGAGAGAGAAGGGGAAGAGAGAGAGTGAGGGGGAGAGAGGGGGGAGAAAGATAGAGAGAGGGGGGAAGAGAGAAAGAGAGAGGGGGGAAGAGAGAGAGAGAGAGAGGGGGAAAAGAGAGAGAGAGAGAGAGAGAGAGAGAGAGAGAGAGAGAGAGAGATAGATGGATAGCCAGAGTGAAACAGACAGGCAGACAGACAGACAGACACAGTGAGAGACAGACACAGATAGAGACAGACAGACAAACAGACAGACACAGTGAGGGACAGACACAGGTAGACAGAGACAGATAGACAGACACAGTGAGAGACACACAGATAGAGACAGACAGACAGACAGACAGACACAGACAGAAAGAGACAGGTAGACTGACAGACAGAGAGAGGCAGACAGAGGTTGACTAAGGCAGACAAAGGCAGATAGATACAAAAAAGCTGAGGCAAACAAAGGCAGAGAGATCGAGAGAGGCAGAGATAGAGAGAGAGAACAAGAGAGCCAGAGAGAAAGCGAGAGAGGTAGAGAGAGAACGAGAGAGGTAGAGGGAGAGCGAGAGAGGCAGAGGAAGAGCGAGAGAGGCAGAGAGAGTGAGAGAGGCAGAGTGATAGAGACAGACAGAGAGACAGACAGACAGACATACAGACAGACAGACATAGAGAGAGAGAGAGAGAGAGAGAGAGAGAGAGAGAGAGAGAGAGAGAGAGAGAGAGAGAGAGAGAGAGAGATGTAGAGAGAGAGCGAAAGAAGTAGAGAGAGAGCGAGAGAGGCAGAAAGAGAGCGAGTGAGGCAGAGAGGTAGCGAGATAAGCAGAGAAAGAGCGAGAGAGTCAAAGAGAGAGCGAGAGAGGCAGAGAGAGAGAAAGTCAGAAAGCCAGAGAGAGAGAGACAGAGGGGGAGAGAGGGACAGAGAGGGAGTGAGTTGAATTATGACGTAAGGATTTCTGAAAAGGCTGATGATGATGATGATGATGATGACGATGATGACGATGATGATGATCTGCTCAATTGCTTCTGAGTTAATCTCTTTTCCTCATCATTTAACTCCTAATCCTTTTCCTTATCCTCCTTTTTCTCTCCTTCCTCCTCTTCCTCCTCTTCCTCCTCTCCTCCTTCTTCTTCTCTTCCTTTTCCTCTTCTTGTCCATGTTATTCTACTTCTGCTTCTTCTAGTTCCTTTTTTCATTCTCCCTTTTCCTCATTTCTTTGCCGTTCCTTCCTATCCCTCCTAATCTAACCTACATTCCTTATTTAGTAATTGTCAGTCAGTTTGTCATGAGAACATAAAGGTGTTTCTGTTAGCAGAAAAATGTTAACTACAAGATGCCAGAGTGAATTCTTTAAAATACATGCATATATTTATACATATACATGTACACACACACACACACACACACACATATATATATATACATATATATATATATATATATGTGTGTGTGTGTGTGTGTGTGTGTGTGTGTGTGTGTGTGTGTGTGTATGTGTGTGTATACATGGGCGTAGGCATACATGTACACATATATATTCACACATGAGAGACAAACAGAGCTAGAACGAAAAATATAAATATAAAGTGGAACGCGGACTGAGCATGGATATCCATTTTCTATGGTGATGACAACTTAACTCCTTTAAAGGCGAGGAAGCCAGAAGAGAGAGAGACAGAGGAAGGGTAGAGGTCCGAGGGGGAGTAGGGAGATAGGGGGATAGGGGAAAGGATATGGGAGGGGGAGAAGAGGGATTTTTTTTTTCCTTTAATCCCCCAGGGGCGAAAGGATTTTGTTGTTCGAGATATATCCTATTCTAGAACAAAAATACCCAATTCTAGGAAAGTGGTGAAGCGAATTGAAATTACATCGTGGGGAGAGGGGAGGAGAAGGTAAGGGAGGAAGGGTGGGATGACGATCGACAAAGGAAAAAGAATATACAACGTGTGGAAGGGTGAAGGTTTAGAAAAGAACACGAAGGTGAGTGAAATGTAAGGAAAGGTTTTGGATTAGGGGAAGGGGCACGTGATAGGTAAACAAGGGAGTTCTAGGTCAGCCAGACTATGAACAAGAATGATATCTGAAAAGATAAAACAAAATAAGAAATAAATAAAATAAAAAAAAAGAGAGTAAAACTGAGGATAAGGAAAATCATGAAAAAGTAAACAAAATAACTGGAAGATAATATGTAGATAAAAACAATGATTTCCAGATAGGTATGATGTGGCGATATATCTTTCCGCTTGTTATAGAATATATACGATAAAGCATTAGCGAAAAAAGCACAAGCGTTGAGATAACAACCTTATCTACATCGTTGGTCCTGGCGATGACGTCATTTCCGGCGTGTAATGAGGCATTAACGTCCTTATAACTTGGTCCGGCGATGTAGACGCCATTCTTAAGACCCTAAGGACATTAGGGGCATACAAAGGTCGTCTCCATATTGAACAAGGTCACGCTATCTCAATTCATCCGTGTACCGTGTGACCTGACTTATCAGAAATCAGGTTAGACAACCAAAACATACCTTTGGAGTGACTGACAGATATTCATAACATTACCTTCCACTGACCTGGAGAAGTGTTCATATATATATATATATATATATATATATATATATATATATATATATATATATATATATATATATATATATATATATATATATATAAACTGCTGTTTACACAAAACCAACAAACCCTAGACTCCGCCTGAGTAGGAGTTAAGTGCCTTTCCCGTTACTTACACTCCACCATCGGCTCGTATGTCAGGAGGGCCCTTTCACACTGCTCCACATGGAAAAATGCACACCAGGAACTGAAGAGACTAATTCAGGTCCTGGTTAACAACGGATGTAACACGCATCACAATGATCCTTGACAAATGGTACACAAAAGAAGATAACACGACACCTAGCGACAGAAACCCCGTCATGAACTCCGTCACAGAACACAAGACAGATGAAAAGATACGGAAAGGAATCATAGACAAGAACATACAGACAACAGACCTCGAAAAACAAAAATCCAACGCATCATCTACTACAATACAAAGAAAGCAGCCCAATTGATTATCCGTAACAAACACACCATCACAAAAACACCATTACAGGAAGACCACGTTGTATACCAATACAAATGCAATAGTGCGGCGTGAATATCACACCTACATTGATATGACAAGAACACAATTAATACGACGCCTAACGAGCCATCTGTCCAACGGATCAATCAAGTCACACTATACCTCTTCTCACAACAAAACATTAACAAGAAAAGACCTAGACAACAAGACAACACTCATAGACAGGGAATCGTATCCTCGTAGGCTGTTGTTCCTGGAAGCCATATACAAACAAAATAACCATTCTAACATCAACATCCAGGTCGATGACCTGCGCGTCTTACCATTCATGAAGAGACCGAGCCCAGACAGAACCACTATAAGCACTGGAAGAGGTCTCCTAGACCTCCAGTAACCCGGATCCCCCTATTGGCCCAGGGCAGCCAATCAGAGGAGACTCCTTCCCTCAGAGAACCCAATGATTCCAGCTCGAAGTATAAATAAGACCTCCACAGACCCTGCACATCAGATCACCCAGAAGATGGAACCAGGATGCTCCGAAACGTCAGCATCATTCGGAGAATTATTAAGATACGTCAACTCTGAAGATAAAAATATTGCGCGTTGTATTGAAATACACGTAATAAAATAATCAGCAATGAATCCTCTATATATGTATGTATATATATATGTATATATGTATGTATATACATATGTATATATACATATGTAAAGATATGTATATATATATATATATATATATACAGGTAGCCGTTGACTTACGACCTATGCGACTTACGACTGATCAACTTTACGATCGTCTGGTCGGCAGGCTTACCAGACGGTAGAAAATATAGTGCACAACAGTTACCACGCCAAAGGTAGTCGTCGACTTACGACCTATGTAACTTACGACTGATCGGTTTTACATCCGTCTGGTCAGCAGGCATTACTCTTGCTTGCCAGGCGGTAGAAAAGTATAGTGTACAACAGTTACCACGCCCCAGCGGTAGCATCCCGCGGTCTTGCTACTCAGTCTTTGTGAATAGCGAGTACCGATACAATGTGACTTCCTTCATATCTCTGTCTTTACAAATGTCTTCAAAATAACCCCAAGATGTCTACCAAGAGGAAAATATCATGATCTACTCCCTAGCCTGCCAAGAAGGAAAGAAATGTCATTGATCTGGACACAAAAATGACAGTGATTAAACAGCACAAAAGAGGAAAGAAAGTTGATGTGATCGCACTTGACATGAATTTATTACACTCTACTGTGTCAACAATTCTGAAAGACAAAGAATAAATTCGTGAAGCCGTGAAAGGATCTGCACCCAAGCGACCAACGGTGATAATGAAACAAAATACCGGGCCCATTTATGAAATGGAGAAATTACTGCACATTTGGATGGAAAATCAAATTTAAAAAATGGACACCGTTAGGCCTTTTTAATGTGCAAAGGCTAAAATTCTATTTCAGACTTTGAAGGAACGTGAAGGAGAAGACTACATTCAAGAATTTTTTGGCAAGTACTGGCTGATTCAAAAGGTTTAAGAAAATGTCTCAACTGCATAATATTCGAGTGAGTGTAGAAGCAGCGACTGCAGATGAGGAAGGAGCCCACAAGTTTATCGACAGTTTATGAAAAGACCAAATCATCCCCCCCCCCCCAACACCACCACCACGCGCACTGCCACAACTGATGATGATGACGCCGGCGACCCACACACAAGCACCAATGACCCAAGCAATAAATAAAGTTGTATATCGGTATGTTTCATAATATTTTTTTCTTCTATTTTTCTTACCTGTATTTTATATTTTTGTATGTTTTGCACACAATAAACGATCTGTACTGTAGTATGCAGTGCATGACTTAAACCCTTAAAGGTATAAAAATTCCAAGATAAAAAAAAAAGTCTAAAGAAACAAATTAAATCATGAACTGAAAAAATGTTGGTGAAATATGAATTTAAGGTGATTACAATATCATTACACAGCATAATATACTTACAGCAATTTAACATAGGTCGACTTACGACCAGATTGGTTTACGACCACTTGGTCGTAACCAAACGCTGTCGTAAGTCGACGGCTACCTGTGTGTGCGATATATATATATATATATATATATATATATATATATGTATATATATATAAAATATTTGTATATACATTATATATATATATAAAATATTTGTATATACATTATATATATAAAATATTTGTAT
>NC_134790.1:21152139-21157139 GCF_046742065.1 Oratosquilla oratoria
CCAAGGATTTACTGTATATAAGATTTTTTTTTTAAGAATACAACCGTTTTGTATCCTCTCACGCCTCCCTGGGAGTGGAGGGTGGCGCCCCCGTAGTTTGCGAACCACATAAGTATTTTTCTAGAATACCACTGTAAGAATCTTACGGTAGCATTCTTAAAAAAAAATCTTTATATAAATCTTCCAAGGATTTACTGTATATAAGATTTTTTTTAAGAATACCACCGTTTTGTATCCTCTCACGCCTCCCTGGGGGTGGAGGGTGGCGCCCCCGTAGTTTGCGAACCACTGATTTAGTACTTGGAAGTATGACGTACCTGTAACCTTGAGGAACACTTTTCGGATGAGAGGCGGATGTGAGGAGACCTGACACTCGTATTCGCCCTGGTCTCGAAGCTGCACGTACTGAATCTGTAGCTTCCAGTTGTTTGGCTTGGACAGCTGTAAGGAGTATCTGCAAAAGAAGAAAACAGAATATTTTCTATATTTTTTTGACAGCTGTAAGGAGTATATATAAAAGAATATTTTTAATTTGTATGGCTAGCTGTAATAAGTATCCACAAAAGAAGATATTTTTGACATCTGTAAGAAGTATCTGCAAAAGAAGTAAAAAATTTTTGACAGCTCCAAGGAATATCTGCGAAGAAAAAAAAGAAGCCAAATTTGGAATGCTGAGAAAATCCAATTTTCATTGACAATAGGATCATCTCAGCTCCTTTCGCGTCTGCCATGTAGATTTTGCGTGTGATAAGGTACAAAATATTTTCTTTAGTTGAGGAGTAAAATCGTCTGGAACTTGATATAGCAAAAACCTTGTATTATACAATGATCCTGAAGGGCCTAATGATTTTTTCTGGCTAACATCAGACAATATTTTGGGGGTAAAGAAAATAGTCTCGCCTTCTAATGTGACGTCACGGCGTTGAAGAGATAAAGAGGATGATGCATCGCTTGGCGTAATCTGTTTTGGAAATATCAATTATCTTTTATCTGAAGCCGATAAGGAGGGAGAGACGACGACGTATGAGAAAAATGGGACAAGAGTCTTGGCCACTGGTTCTCAAAAAGGGGAGGGTGTGTGGGGTGGGGAGGGGGGATTCTATGCCCTCCCCTCCCCTCCCTCAGAGTCCAAAAATATCCAAAAAAATAAAGGAGTTTTAAGCCAAAAATGGGTCGCAGGCGATGGATGCAAAGCGATTCAATTTGGGTGTCTGGTCCTCTCCAGATGGCTATTTAGAAGAACCGCATATGCAAGAACATAAGAATGAAGGAGACTGCAAGAGACCATAAGGCCTACAATAGGCAGTTTCATGTCCCTTACTACCTGCCATTCCAATCTATAAAGTTATCTAATCTTCTCCGAAAACAACCAATTATTTCCGCTTTTGCTACATCGTTACTTAATCTATTTCGTTTATTAACCACTCTGTTGGTCAGCTAGTTCCTGCCTATTTTCTTTCTCAAACCTAAATTTATCCACTTTAAATCCATTACTACGAGTCCTGTCTTGCTATCTTAATATGATGACCTTGCCTGCATCACCCTTGTTAAAGCCCTTGACCCATTTGAAAAGAGGTTAAAAGCCACCGAACTCTGATAGCCGTACTTTTAAGCCTTTCGTTAGGTCTGGCGAATGCGTTCTGTATCAGAGAATATATATTATTATTATTATTATTATTATTAACTTTTTTTTTTTTTTTTTTTTTAGCTGGTCAATTTGATCTGGCGCATTTGCTTATCTATACAATCTACCTATAATATTCATATGTACAGACACTGGAGTTATCAAAATTCTCCTTTTTGATGGCCTTCGTCAAGGCTGGAGAAATGTTTTAAAATACGGCCATGAGTGTTTCTTAGGTGGGGGATGGTTTCTTTCGAATCGAAGAATGCCCTGGCTATCATATGACGTCATCAATAAGGAGTAGTTTTTACACCGGACATAGTCTTTGAATCCGGGAAGGCATACAACTTCCAGAACTACCTTATTTAGGCTCTGAGATGGAAATAAGCAAAAACTAGTTTATCAACAGAGTGGTTAACAAATGGAATAGACTTAGCAACCATGTAGTGTGCTGAAACAATTGCTTGTTGAGATGATTAGATTACTTTATAGGCAGGGAAGATAGGTGGTATGGGGCATGGAACTACATAGTGTAGGCCATATGGTCTCTTGCAGTCTCCCCCATTCTTATGTTCTTATTACTGAAATCTTTCTTATCCGACCTAGATATGGACCAGAAGGTCTCCTGTCGGTATGCTCCGCCTTTGTAATCCTTTGTAATCTTACTTTATCTTACAACGTCCTGCTAGATGGTGACCTGGTCTACGCTATAAAAGTTGCTGGAATCTTTGTATATTTAAAAAAGAAAAATAAAATTAGAAAAATAAAGAAACAACATTTTGTACTGCCAAACTAAACTATTGTCTGGGGACTACTCCAGGGGAGCGAAACTACAAACAAGTTAGAAAGCGTTACGAACAACCTTGTGTACTACAGCACTACAAACTTCTTCTGGGTTATTGCCCCTGGACGAGGAAACTCCACAAATAAGGTAAATGATGTTGAATTGTGTAATTTCAACCTTGGCGCAACCAACTTTATAGAAATGTGGTGATTATTATGTTTCTACACCTTCGGTATGGCTGGAGAACTTTTGGATTCCAGTAATATCTCTCTCCCTTTCCTTCTCTCTCTCTCTCCCTTTCCTTCTCTCTCTCTCTCTTCCCCTCTCTCACTTTCTCTCCTCTCTCTCCCTCTCTCTCTCTTTCTCTCTTTCTCCAGTACATGCCGATTTTATCTAGCTGAGGGACAAATGTAGTGTAGAGATGAAAACTCCTTTTTATCCCAATTTTCTTGATCAGCTGAGTACAAATACCTGTCAAATAAAACAAAATCTAAAGCGTGTCAACATCTGTATGAATATCTGTACACACATATACATCTCTATATATCGATTGATCTATTCATCTATCTATCTACTTATCAAATAATAACACTTATCGAGTACCACAATGCAGAGGAATAACAAACAAGTATGGAAAATACTTGTATATTCCTATCGCAATCATAGATTCTCCTCTTAAGTGCAAAGATAACGTGCAAGGAATCAAGACACGTGACCCAGGGATGTTCCTAGTAGTCTACCCAGTGACCTGAGGTCGGTCAGATCTAGATCATCAACGGCCCATTGACCTAAGATGCGAGAAGTTCAAATTTCTGAAGTTGGCTATATGTGAGGATTCAACTATTTTCGTTTTAATGTTACATTTTCATTTAATAACAAGCTCCGGCTTCGCTGCCTCAGCTCCATTGAGGGTGCTTGGCCTGCGGCGCTGCAAGCAGCTAGGCCCCGTTAACACACATGTAATAAGAGGTTAAAATAAAGATGTTCTATTCACTTTAGATCTTTATTTATCTTCTGTGCATATTTCAGGTCTCTTAGATTTTGGTGATCCCTGGTTGTGATCTCGTCATTACTTGCTCTCTTAATATACCTTGTAACTTTCTCCTTCAGAATACTCGCGATCGCCATCTTCTCTTAGAAGCTCACCACTGAAACTTAGAAGCTTCTGATTAAACGGCGTAACAGACTCTTTGGTATGAACTGATTTGACGTCAACGTATAAACCAGGAAACGCCTTCATATGATCATTCCTTAAAGTATTGGCAAACGCTTTATTACGTTGGACATCAGCCTTGTGTAACTTCTTGGTGTCGGTAATCCATTGCTAGTAATGCTGCCTTTTCTTCTTCTGGACAGGATCTTCGGCTATTAATAACGCTTGACACATGAAGAGAATATATGCAAAAACAGGTTTGTCCGTAGTGTCCACTTGACCACAAAGAAGGTTTACAGGCAACACGGTTGTGATTTCCAGAATTTTTTTTCCCTTTTTTTCGATGGCGTGATCCAATGACAAAGGATCAACCAAAGCCTTAGTATCTTAAACCCTCATTTGTTAGTAGAAAATGGTAGTCATATTCTAATTAGTAACAGAATTTTCATCCTTAACGTGGCTAAGGATTGCCTAATTTTATTGAAAAGAATTGAATTGTGTTCTGTGACCTGAGTTTCAATACTCGGACTTTATCTTTTCATCGCGTATCTTGTGACATTAGGTTCATAGGTTTGCATAAACGGTTTTTAATTATGTATATATACATATATATATATATATAATATATATATATAATATATATATATATATATATATATATATATATAATATAATATATATATATATATATATATATATATATATATATATATATATATATATATATATATATATATATATATACATATATATTTAGGTAACATTAACTAATTGGTTAGAATACTTACCGGGATGGTTGAAAATTATTTTGGTGGAAGTGGTTAGTAAGGGTTTGGTTAATGTTTGTGTGTTTGTTTGTGCATATGTTTGTGTTTGTGTTTTATGTTTGTGTTTGTGTGTGTTTGTGTATGTATATAGCTTGTGTATATGTGTATAGCTTGTGTTTGTGTAAATATTTGTGTATATGAATATGTGTTTGTCCTCGTGTTTATGTTTATATTTGTGTTTGTGTATGCGTAAGCATTTCAGTGTGTGTCTGTGCCCCGCCTAACGTTACCCAAGCTCATTCTCTCTTTTGGTTTTTTCTGTTGAAATATCATATGACCCAAGAAATAGAAAACGCATTAAAATCGAAAGACTCTGCCCTTGAATTCCAAACGCAAATTCTTGTATTCATAAACGAAATGAAAATGGACAATTCGTGAAGATAGAAGATAGTGTATCAAAAGAAATAATTAAAGAAAAACAATGTCGCGTGATGGAATAATTGCAACGTTCGATTAAATAAAATATTCTGTATGTAGGGATGATGTGATGATGATGATGATGATAATGATGGTTATCATAATGATTGCAACTATGAGGATGATATTTAGGATCAATAAGGTGATGATGATGGTGATGATGATGATGGGGGTGATGGTGATGGTGATGATGAC
>NC_134790.1:21164639-21214639 GCF_046742065.1 Oratosquilla oratoria
CGTAAGACTATATTCTTAGCCGAGGGATTCTCAACGCCTTTGAAAAAGCTTCTGGCTTCAAGAGACAGTCCATACATCCCTGGTGACATGACCATCTTCATTCTTTTCCATCTCTCTTTCAAACCCAACTCTTAGTTCCCCTTTTGCATGTCCATGAACCATCCCCACCTTCACCTCCAATCTCTTATTTTTTTCTTCTTCTTCTTCAAAAAAAAAAAAAAAAACATTACCACCTCCTCACTCATCTTCCTCCCGAAGAAGGGGGAGGAAAGTAGGAGGGAACTGTGGAGGGGGGGGAGATAATGGAGGTGAGGTAAAGTGGCAAGGAAGATGGAGGTGAGGAGGAGGGAAGAGGAGAAAATGGAGGTGAGTTGAGATGAGGTGGGGAGGAAAATAGACGTGAGGGAAGGTGGAGGAGGGTGGAAGAGGTGGTTTCGTCCGTGGTGACCTTTGTAAGTCATTCTTTTTATCGTGACGACGTGACATGTTTATCACGTGGAAGGGGGGGGGCTCTCGAAGTGGCGAGCCGCGAGGTTCCTCAGTCCGTCGAACTCAGGATTCCTCTTCCTTCGGTGATTTTTGCTCTGATTTTTCTAGCACTGTCTCTCTCTTCTCTCTTTTTCTCGCTCTCCCTCGCTCCCTCTCTCTCACCCTCGGTTTCTCTCTCTCTCTCTCTCTGTCTGTCTGTCTCTTGCCCTCTCTCTATCTCTCTCTCTCTTTTCTTTATCTTTCTCTCGCTCTTTCTTTGTCCCTTGCCCCTCCCCCTCTCTCTCTCTTGCTCTTTCTTTCTCTCGTTTTCTCTCTCTCTCTTTCTCTTTCTTTCTCTGTCTCTCTCTCTCTTGCTCTCCCTCCGTGTCTTCATTTTTTCTCACTCCCTATACTTATTTCCTTCGCTCTCTCTTCCTGTCTCCCCTTCTCTCTTTCTCTCCCTTTTTTCTCTTATCTTTTCGTCTTTATTTTTCTACGTTTCTTTTCCCATCTCTTAATTTGATACCTTTCCTTCTGTCTGTCTATCTGTCTGTCTTTGTCTCTCTTATGGTTTTTGTCTGACTTTTCTTTTTGTTTCTCTTTCTTTCGTTCCCTATTTGTCTCTATTTCCATCTCCCCCTCTTTATCTAATATTTAGATGTCTCTCATCTCCTTTTTCTATATGCCCCTTTCCTTTCTCTGTCGAGTCCGTTTTCCTCTCCTTTGCATAACTGCTCCCTGACCCATTTATTTTATTTTCATTAACGTTTTCTCTTTCTCTTTCTCTATTTTCTCTCTCCCAGATCTCCCTCTCTCTCTCTCTCTCATTTACATCTTTATATCCATCATATTCATCTTCATCACCAGTTTTTCGTATTCACCGTTTCGTTTTCTTCCCTTCTCTTGTTCTACCTACTCTCGCCATTTATCTTCCTCTGTCATTCTTTCATTATCTTTAATTTAGATTGTTGTTCTTTTTCCTGGTTTTGCCTCGTATCAACATGGCCTACCCGAGTAAAAATAGTTTTGTATAAGATAAGAAATTCTAGCATTTCTACTTTGTTATCTCTGATTATCTCCTGTGTTTAAAACATAAACATAGAAAATGGATCGTATTACATTTGATAGTAATTTATTCCAAATTTTCGACTTTAATCGAACGCTAAGACTTCTTCGTATCTAACAAAGATTATGAAATTAGTGTTGATTGATTTTTCTTTGCAACTTCTTTTTATTTTTAATGGACGTCACTATGAGGAATATTTTTCTTTTCTTTTCTTTTCTAGTAAAAAAAAACTAACATCTAAGACGTTTGCAGGCTTAACCCAGAACTTAACTGAATAAGATCGTTTAGTATAGGTCACATTGAAAAGCTCGGAGCTCTTTCGAAGTTTAATTCTGGTTGTTAAGACTTGACTATTTTCTCTTATCTTATTTGAGATGCAGAACATCTCAAGTTCATTCCTCTTTATTTTTCTCTTTTTCATTTTCCTTCTTTTCCTCATTCTCCTTGTCCACCTTTCCTTCTCTCTCATCTTTCCTCTTCTTAATCACTTTAACTGGTCCCCCATACAGGGCAAAAGTGACAGCTTTTCCTACGTACTCTTCCAGTTATTCCCCCTTTTTCTTCTTTCTCCTTTCCCCTTTTTTCCTCTTTCTCCTCGTCCACATTTCTCTCGTTCTCATCCTCCATTTCCTTAATCACTTTACTGACAAGGGAATACAAATGAGATGGGCGGCAGCTGACCAAAATAAATAAAATGCCATCTGCTATTTCAGATACCCATCAAGGAAAGGTTTGTCAGGAAGATAAAAAGAATAGCCTGGAAGGTGTTGTAACAAAGGAAAAAGTCACATACACACAAACAATCTATATACATGTAAATATAGACATTCCCTGAAAATGGCTGTCCAGCAGAAACGTAGTAATAAAATAGTCGAACCTCCTAATTTCGTCCACACATATACATACACATACACACAGTAACACACCCGGAGGTCCGGGTTCGAATCCCGCCCAGGGCTGAAATAATTTCAGTATCGCTGCGCTGGGCGGTGAATTGTGTGTGTGTGTGTGTGTGTGTGTGTGTGTGTGTGTGTGTGTGTGTGTGTGTGTGTGTGTGTGTGTGTGTGTGTGTGTGTGTGTGTGTGTGTGTGTGTGTATGTGTGTGTGTGTAAGGTCACAGCATTACCCATAGATCGGTCATATACGAGCGCTAAGCTCTCTTTCGGGAAGGAAATAGCTGTCAATCACGAGCCCAACACATGATCCAAAGACCATGGTGTATGTGTATATATATATATATATATATATATATATATATATACATATATATATACACACACACACACACACACACACACACACACACACACACACATACACACATATATATATATATATATATATATATATATGTATATATATATATATATATATATATATATATATATATATATATATAATATATATATATATATATATATACCTAACCACATAAACACATAGTAAGTATGAATGAACAAGTAAAAATGTTACGCATTATGCCAAAAATATATATTTACAAAAACAGCGCTGCCAAAGCGCACTTTAGCACAGAAAGAAGAAATCCCTTTGTTACGGAAGGCGCATCTTGGAGTCAGTAGACACAATAAAATTTTCAAGAGATGCCCCCATACATAGAAGAGGACCATCAAAGTAGGGAATTCTTCGGTGCCTTGCGGGAGACAGGCTAGAGCAGAAGGTAATGTATATGTATAAGGTAATATATATATTACTTGAGTTCAGTGAGGTAGTGTATATCTTATTTGGTGAGAATGAGATATCGTGCAGACAAATCATATATCCTGGTAGTAAAAATATATATATATTCAATAGCTACCTAACTAAAAAAAATCACTTTCTGGAAAAAAAAATATCCCTTTCCTAGTAACCGTTCACACACAAAAAAAGTGTAGGAAAACATTAAATAAAGCACGAGAGTTACTTCATAAATAAAGCAAGAAATCGGTGCACAATATATCACCCCTCTGATACAAAAAAAAAAAAAAAAAAAAAAAAAAAAAAAAAAGGGATACCCAGTACAGCGGGACCTAACTTCAAGCTAACTTATACACTATGCACGCGCATGTGAGTTCGGTGTGTGTCTGGGGGGTTGGGGGGGGGGTCTGGGAATCCCCCAGAGACGCCTTCTGCTGGTGAGACTAATTTGCTAATACAGTGTGTCCTCATTCTGCAAAGAGCTCCCCGCACTTTTTTTTTTTTTTTTTTTTCTTTTTGGTCACAGAGCAGCGCAAGGAACGGCGCTCTTCAGCAAAGGGATACACCTTCGCCTCTTGCATCTTAAACACTTGAAACCAGAGGTCCTCCTGCCCATCCTCGAAGCAGGCGTGGAGAGAGAGAGAGAGAGAGAGAGAGAGAGAGAGAGAGAGAGAGAGAGAGAGAGAGAGAGAGAGAGAGAGAGAGAGAGAGAGAGAGAGAGAGAGAGAGCGAGGGCGAGGCAGAACGAAAGAGAACGAGAAAGACAGAGAGAGAGAGAGAACGAGAGAGAGCGAGCGAAAAAGAGCGAGCGAGAACGAGAAAGAGCGAGCGAGAACGAGAAAGAGAGAGAGAACGAGAGAGAGCGAGCGAAAAAGAGCGAGCGAGAACGAGAAAGAGCGAGCGAGAACGAGAAAGAGAGAGAGAACGAGAAAGAGCGAGAGAGAACGAGAAAGAGCGAGAGAGAACGAGAAAGAGAGAGAGAACGAGAAAGAGCGAGAGAGAACGAGAAAGAGCGAGAGAGAACGAGAAAGAGAGAGAGAGAACGAGAAAGAGCTAGAGAGAACGAGAAAGAGAGAGAGAACGAGAACGAGAGGGAGAGGCAGAATGAGAACGAGAGAGGGAGAGAGAGGCAGAACGAGAACGAGAGAGAGAGACAGAACGAGAACGAGAGAGAGAGACAGAACGAGAACGAGAGAGAGAGAGAGAGAGAGAGAGAGAGAGAGAGAGAGAGAGAGAGAGAGAGAGAGAGAGAGAGAGAGAGAGAGAGAGAGAGAGAGAGAGAGAGAGAGAGAGAGAGAGAGAGAGAGAGAGAGAGAGAGAGAGATTGAATGAGAACATACTGGTAAATGGTGGAGGGACATGTTCAGTATAGGCGTAAAGAGAAGTCCGGACAGGGCTGAGTTTGCCAGAAGAGGAAAAGCGGAATGGAGGAGAAGGAGAAAATGTTGAAGAGGATTTGGGAGGAAGATTGGAGAGGAGGGTGAAGAAGAAAAAGAGGAGGAAGTGTAGGAGTAGGAGGAGGAGAAAGAGGAGGAGGAGGAGGAGGAAGAGGAGTAGAAGAGAAGAGGGCGAGGGATTAGAACAGGGAATAGCTGGAAAGAGGAAACTTATATTAGGGAGATGAGGAGAGGGAGGAAGAGAATATGGAGAAAAATGAAGCGGAAGAGAAGGAGGAGGATGAGAAGAGGAAGAGGAGGAAATGGGGAGGATTAAAAGGAAAAAGAGATAAGGGAAGGAGGAGGGAGAGGAGAAAAAATAGAAAGAAGAGGAGGAAGAAAGAAAAAGTAAGAATATAAAAAAGAAGAAAAAGACGAAGAATAGGACGAATATGTAGAGGAGATAGAGTAAGATGGAGAAGAAAAACTATAATAAGAACATAACATAAGAACATAAAAATGAAGGAGATTGCAAGAGACCATAAGGCTTACACTAGGCAGTTCCATGTAATACTAAGAGAAAGAAAAAATAAACTTTGAGACAAAGAGTTTGGAGTGCGACAAAGAGGAACCAAATTTCTTTGGAGAAAGAAGACAAGGATCGGGGATGGGGGTGTCGGTATGCGAGGTGAGAGGAGGTGGTTGGGGAGAGGTGGGAGAGGGAGAGTTAGACTCTCCCGCAAGGGTCTGAGAATCGAGTAAATTTCTTCGCCCTTATTATTCGGACGACTTCGACGTTAATAGCAAAATTCTTCTCGGGACCAAGTCTCGCGCGCTCTCAACCCCGTCAGGAGAGGAGCCAAGTATCGACCTCGGACCACGTAACCTATCAAAGGCATTCTCTCTCTCTCTACACCTCTACGCTCTCCTCCCCTCTCCTTCACGCCCTTGCCTTCTTCTTTCACTTACACCGCGTAGTCTAATTTGCTTCTTTTTATCTTTGGTTTCTGTCTCTTCTACATATTTTTGGTTTTTGGTTTACCTTAATTCAACGATTCCTCAGCTCTTCTGTTTTTGGTATCAGTCCCTTCTACATACTCTTTTTCTTTATCAGAGCCTAATTCGCTTCTTCTTTTTTTTGGTTTCTGTCTCTTCTACATATTTTTGGTTTTTGGTTTACCTTAATTCAACGATTCCTCAGCTCTTCTGTTTTTGGTATCAGTCCCTTCTACATACTCTTTTTCTTTATCAGAGCCTAATTAGCTTCTTATTTTTTGGTTTCTGTCACTTCTACATATTTTTGGTTTTTGGTTTACCTTAATTCAACAATTCCTCAGCTCTTCTGTTTTTGGTATCAGTCCCTTCTACATACTCTTTTTCTTTATCAGAGCCTAATTAGCTTCTTATTTTTTGGTTTCTGTGTCTTCTACATATTTTTGGTTTTTGGTTTACCTTAATTCAACAATTCCTCAGCTCTTCTGTTTTTGGTATCAGTCCCTTCTACATACTCTTTTTCTTTATCAGAGCCTAATTCGCTTCTTCTTATTTTTTGGTTTCTGTCTCTTCTACATATTTTTGGTTTTTGGTTTACCTTAATTCAACGATTCCTCAGCTCTTCTGTTTTTGGTATCAGTCCCTTCTACATACTCTTTTTCTTTATCAGAGCCTAATTAGCTTCTTATTTTTTGGTTTCTGTCACTTCTACATATTTTTGGTTTTTGGTTTACCTTAATTCAACAATTCCTCAGCTCTTCTGTTTTTGGTATCAGTCCCTTCTACATACTCTTTTTCTTTATCAGAGCCTAATTAGCTTCTTATTTTTTGGTTTCTGTGTCTTCTACATATTTTTGGTTTTTGGTTTACCTTAATTCAACAATTCCTCAGCTCTTCTGTTTTTGGTATCAGTCCCTTCTACATACTCTTTTTCTTTATCAGAGCCTAATTCGCTTCTTCTTATTTTTGGTTTCTGTCTCTTCTACATATTTTTGGTTTTTGGTTTACCCTAATTCACTGCTTCCTCAACTCTTTTGTTTTTTGGTTTCTCTTTATCAGTTCTCCCCCTTGCCTGTCTTCTCCGTGCCATGTCCTGTTTTCTTTGTGTTTGGCAACTTGTCTGTCCCCATCAGCTTTATCATGATTTAATGGACTGTTTAATTTTTGGAACTGGTACTTTCTTGAGTACTCTCTCGGTTGGAAATGAAGACTTATGAAAAATGTTAGACTCTGGAAAATAAGTCACCATTGCTTGGCTCCATGCCATTAGACTTATGACACGGTCTTCTAGGAAACCTGTATTCCTGTCTTTCATTTTATTTTACTTTTTCCCAAGCGTGGCTTTATCCTTATAAAGTATATCATCATGGTGAAGATTTTCAAAAACTTTTTACTTGTATTCCTGGCACTAGTGTCTCTTGTACAAGTATTTCTAGCACTAGTTTCTCTTGTATTCTAGGCACTAATTTTCCTTGTATTCTGTCACTAGTTTTCCTTGTATTCCCAGTACTAGTTTTCCTTGTATTCTGAGTTCTGACACAAGGACTCCTTGTATTCCTGACACTAAGATTCCCCTGTATTCCGGCGTTCGTTTTCCTTGTATTCCTGTAACTAGTCGTCTTTGTATTCTGGCACTACTTTTCATTGTATTCTGGCCCTAATTTTCCTTGTTTTCTGGCACTAGATTTCCTTATATTCCGAGTATTAGTTTTCCTTGTATTCCTTACAGAAATTTTCCTTATATTCTGACCCTAGTTTCTTTACATTCTTACACTAGTTTTCTTTGTATTCATAATAGTATTTTCTTTGTATTCCGGCACTATTTTTTTTTGTATTCCTACACAAATTTTCATTGTATTCTAGAACTAGTTTTCATAGTATTCTGGGCAGTGTCTTTTTTTTCTTTAATTGTTTTCCTGACACTCGTTTTTCTGTATTCTGCCTGTCATTAGGCATGCCCGCGTGGCGCCATCTCACTAGGGGAGGAATAAAAATAAAGACTTGAAGTATCACCACAGTACTCCTTTCCAGAGGAGCTCTCCATATAAATCACGATCTCATTCTTCGCCCTCACAGCTGCCAGCTTCCTCTCCTTCGCCTTTAAGGCGGGACTCTTGACCACTTCTTTCCTCCATTTCTTTCCTCCATTTGTCATCCTCTACTGCTCGAGTTGCACTCCTCGCTCTCTGTCACGCAAATATTCTTACCCATTTCACCCGTCCAAGGTTTTCTTAGTCTACCTCAACTTTCTTCCCTTCGCTCCCTTCATCCTCCATCTCTCCTTTCCTTCCCTCCCTCCCTCCCTCCCTCCATACATCCCTCCCTCCCTGTCTTCTCCCTCTTGGAGTGATCTTGGGCTTCTTCAAGAATCGTCATCTTTCAAATAAATATACAGACTCTCCCGGATAAAGAAACATCCAAAATGAAAATGCAGAACAATCTAAAATGTCTTTGCCAGTTTTACTTTTTTTTTTCTTTTTTTTTTCTCTCTCTGATCCTTTTGTCTTTTCTATTCAAAATGAGTTCTCATTAATTATTGGATTTTTTTCCTTTTCCTCTCAGCAGAAATCTACAAATCGAAGCTAGGAAGCTGACAAAAACTCTTTAAAAGAAACTAACTTCTAATCATTTTACTGTTATTTTAACAGAATATGCTCGAGAATCTCATGTCACGTTTCATGTATACACAAGTTGTATACATACATACACACACACACACACACACACAGACACACACACACACACACACACACACACACACACACACACACACACACACACACACACACACACACACACACACACGTGTGTGTGTGTGTGTGTGTGTGTGTGTGTGTGTGTGTGTGTGTGTGTGTGTGTGTGTGTGTGTGTGTGTATGTGTGCGTGTATGTATGTGATTCACTATGGTCTTGGATCACATGCTGGACTCGTGATCGACATTTGTTAACCTCCCGGATGAGAGCTCAGAACTCGTGTGTGTGTGTGTGTGTGTGTGTGTGTGTGTGTGTGTGTGTGTGTGTGTGTGTGTGTGTGTGTGTGTGTGTGTGTGTGTGTGTGTGTGTGTGTGTGTGTGTTTGTACGCTTCTATATGTCTTTATTCCGGTGGAAAGACGACGTTAAAATATACTGCTGTTTCTGTTTTGTTTAGCTTTTCATTTAGAATTTCTATACCAATTAAACTTACATTAATGTTTTGGTAGAGTACCCAGTAGATAAGTGCGTGGATGCACGCACTCGCGCGTTTGCAAGTGTGTATGTATGTGTGTGTGTGTGTATGTATGTATGTGTGTGTGTGTGTGTGTGTGTGTGTGTGTGTGTGTGTGTGTGTGTGTGTGTGTGTGTGTGTGTGTGTGTGTGCGTGCGCGTATTTATGCGTGTATATGTATGTACTTGTTCACACGGATTTATATGTACGTGCGCTTGCGTTTCTCTGTTGTCTTTATACATGAATGTGGACACGTGTATCTGTTCCCGTGCTCACATCTGTACAGACCTCTCTTCACAGTCGTAATCTTTTCAAGATGTGAGTCCAATGGGATTACCTAGATTATTTAATCTTATAATGCATATCAAACAGTAACAGGAAGTCAATTGCACTCAACCCTTTCTTTGATAAGCCAGTAATATATACATATCATTCCTGGGAAGACTAATCTACTAAAAATGTGGACAGGAAGTTAAGATCTTAGCTGGCGGTGATATAGCATTGTAAGAATGGATAGGAATAGCATCAGATCTCTTCATAACGAGTGTGTTTTTTTCTCTTGTTCTAGCTAACACTAGAAGTATAAAAAGGATAGTTAACCTTAACTCTTCCGCATAGATAGAGCTTCTAGTCTGGATGCCTAGGTAACTAGCGAGCAAAAATAGGTAAATAAATAAATAAATAAGCAAATGAATAAATAAATGAATAAATAAACATATAAATAAATAAACAATATTCTCATCAACAATTAGTTGTTTAATTTTTTTTTGATAATTTTATAGATAGGGATGAGATGTGGCAAGGGATATAGAACTGCCTACAGTAGGCCTTATGGTCTCTTGCCATCTCCTTCATTCTTATGTTCTTATGAATGGCAAAGTATGAAGGTAAACTCCAAAAATCACTTGGAAGTTTTATTCCCTCATGTTTCGTCCTTAGAGTAGCGGGCTTATAGAAGCTGTTGCGAATTGTGGGAAGGTTCGAGAGGTGGATGAACTCAGATTTCCGGATGTCTTCCTGTTGCGATGGGAAAAAGAGTCGAGGGGTAAACTGGATTCAACAAGCTCATGTCATAGACAGCAATAAGAACAAGAAGACAATGAAGAAGAAGAAAAAGAAGAAGTAGACGAAGACGACGACGAAGAAGGAGACGAAGAAGGTGAAGAAGATGATTAAGTAGAAGACAAAGAAGAAGAAGAAGATGAAGAAGAAGACGAAGACAGAGTAGAAGAAATAAAGAAGAAGACGAAGAAATAAATTAATATAATCATTACTATTATCATTACTATTACTATTATCATTATCATTACCATTGCCATTACCATTGCCATTACCATTGCCATTACCATTGCCATTACCATTGCCATTATCATTGCCATTATCATTGCCATTATCATTGCCATTATCATTGCCATTATCATTGCCATTATCATTGCCATTATCATTGCCATTATCATTGCCATTATCATTGCCATTATCATTGCCATTATCATTGCCATTATCATTGCCATTATCATTGCCATTATCATTGCCATTATCATTGCCATTATCATTGCCATTATCATTGCCATTATCATTGCCATTATCATTGCCATTACCATTGCCATTACCATTGCCATTACCATTGCCATTACCATTGCCATTACCATTACTATTATCATTGCCATTACTATTATCATTATTATTACTATTATCATTACTATTATCATTATCATTACTATTATCATTTCTATTATCATTACCATTACTATTATCATTATCATTATCATTATCATTACTATTATCATTATCATTATTATTATTATTATTATTATTATTTTATTATTATCATTATAATAATTATTACTATTATCATTATTATTACTATTATCATTATTATTACTATTATCATTATTATTACTATTATCATTATTATTACTATTATCATTATTATTACTATTATCATTATTATTACTATTATCATTATTATTACTATTATCATCATTATTAGCATTCATTTTTATCATTACTATTATCATTACTATTATCATTACTATTATCATTACTATTATCATTACTATTATCATTACTATTATCATTACTATTATCATTACTATTATCATTACTATTATCATTACTATTATCATTACTATTATCATTATTAATCATTATCATTATCATTACTATTATCATTACTATTATCATTACTATTATCATTACCATTATCATTACTATTATCATTGCCATTATCATTATCATTGCCATTATCATTATTATTATCATTGCCATTATCATTATTATTATCATTATTATTATCATTGCCATTATCATTGCCATTATCATTGCCATTATCATTATTATTATCATTGCCATTATCATTATTATTATCATTGCCATTATCATTGCCATTGCATTACTATTATCATTACCATTACTATTATCATTATCATTACTATTATCATTATCATTACTATTATCATTATCATTACTATTATCATTATCATTACTATTATCATTATCATTACTATTATCATTATCATTACTATTATCATTATCATTACTATTATCATTATCATTACTATTATCATTATTATTATTATTATTATTATTATTATTATTATCATCATTATTATTATTATTATCATTATTATTACTATTATCATTATCATTACTATTATCATTATCATTATCATTGCTATTATCATTATCATTATCATTGCTATTATCATTATCATTGCCATTACTATTATCATTACTATCATCATTACTATCATTATTATCATTACTCTTACTATTATCATTACTATTATCATTACTATTATCATTACTATTATCATTACTATTATCATTACTATTATCATTACCATTATCATTACAATTATCATTATCATTACTATTATCATTACTATTATCATTACTATTATCATTACTATTATCATTACTATTATCATTGCTATTATCATTATCATTACTATTATCATTATCATTAATATCATTAAACTATCATTATCATTACTATCATCATTACTATTATTATCATCATTACTATTATCATTATCATTAATATCATCATTACTATTATCATTACCATTATCATTATCATTACTATTATCATTAACAATACTATCATCATTACTATTATCATTATCATTACTATTATCATTATAATTATCATTACTATTATCATTACTATTATCATTACCACTACTATTATCATTACCAGTACTATTATCTTTATCATTACTATTATCATTATCATTACCATTACTATTATCATTACTATTATCATTACCATTACTATTATCATTGCCATTACTATTATCATTATCATTACTATTTCTATTATCATAACCATTAATATTATCACTACCATTACTATTATCATTACTGTTATCATAACCATTACTATTATCATTACTATTATCATTACCATTACTATCAAAATTACAATTACTATTATCATTACTATTATTACCATTACTATTATCATTATCATTACCATTAATATCATCATTACTATTATCATTATCATTGTCATTACTATTATCATTATTATTATCATTACTATTATCATTATCATTATCATTACTATCATTATCATTACTATTATCATTCATTAATATCATTACTATTATCTTTATCATTACTATTATCATTATAATTACAATTACTATTATCATTACTATTATTACCATTACTATTATCATTATCATTACCATTAATATTATCATTATCTTACTGTTATCATTATCATTACTATTATCATTACTATTATCATTATTATTATCATTATTATTATTATCATTATCATTACTATCATTATTATTATTATTATCATTATTATCATTACTATTATCATTACCATTATCATTACTATTATCATTACCATTATCATTACTATTATCATTATCATTACTATTATCATTATCATTAATATCATTACTATTATCATTATCATTACTATTATCATTACTATTATCATTACTATTATCATCATTACTATTATCATTATCATTACTATTATCATTACTATTATCATTACTATTATCATTATCATTACTATTATCATTAACAATACTATAATTACCAAAACTATTATCTTTATCATTACTATTATCATTATCATTACCATTACTATTTTCATTACCATTACTATTTTCATTGCCATTACTATTATCATTATCATTACTATTATCATTACCATTACTATTATCATAACCATTACTATTATCATTACCATTATCATTACTATTATCATTACTATTACAATTACTATTATCACTACTATTACTACCATTACTATTATCATTATCATTACCATTACTATTATCATTATCATTACTATCATTACTATTACTATTATCATTACTATTATCATTATCATTACTATTATCATTATCATTACTATTACCATTATCATTACTATTATCATTACCATTACTATCATTATCATTACCATTACGATTACATTACTATTATCATTACTATTATCATCATTACTATCATTACCATTAATATTATCGTTACTATCATTACCATTACTATTATCATTACTTTTATCACTATCATTACCAATACTATTATCATTACAATTACTAATATATTATCATTACTATTATCATTATCATTACCATTCCTATAATAATTACCATTACTATTATCATTACCATTACTATTATCATTACCATTATTATTATCTTTATTACTATTATAATTATTATCATTACCATTACTATTATCATTACCATTACTATTATCTTTATCGTTACAATTATCATTATCATTACCATTACCATTACTATTATCATTACTATAATCATAACCATTACTATTATCATTACAATTACCATTATCATTACTATTATCATAACAATTAATATTATCATTACCAGTACTATTACTATTATCATTATTAACATTACTATTATCATTACTATTATCATTACTATTATCATTACTATTATCATTACTATTATTACTATTATCATTACTATTATCATTACCAATACTATCATTACCAGCACTATTATCATTGCCATTACTATTATCATTGCCATTACTATTATCATTATTAACATTACTATTATCATAATCCTTATCATCATTATTTTTATTATTATTATTATTATTATTATTATTATTATTATCTATTATCATTAATATTATAATTACTATTATCATTACTATTATCATTATCATTAATATCATTATTATCATTATCATTACTATTATCATTACTATTATCATCATTACTATTATCATTATCATTAATATTATCATTACTATTATCATTACCATTATCATTATCATTACTATTATCATTACCAATAATATCATTACCAGTACTATTATCTTTATCATTACTATTATCATTATCATTACCATTACTATTATCATTACTATTATCATTACCATTACTATTATCATTGCCATTACTATTATCATTATCATTACTATTATCATTACCATTACTATTATCATAACCATTACTATTATCATTACCATTATCATTACTATTATCATTACCATTACTATTATGATTACAATTACTATTATCATTACTATTATTACCATTACTATTATCATTATCATTACCATTAATATTATCATTATCATTACTGTTATCATTATCATTACTGTTATCATTGTCATTATTATTATCATTATTATTATCATTACTATTACCATTATCATTATCATTACTATTATCTTCATAACTATTATCATTATCATTACTATTATCATCACTATTATCATTACTATTATCATTATCATTACTATCATTACTATTATCATTAATATCATTACTATTATCATTATCATTACTATTATTATTATCATTACTATTATCATTATCATTATCATTACCATTACTATTATCATAACCATTACTATTATCATTACCATTATCATTACTATTATCATTACCATTACTATTATAATTACAATTACTATTATCATTACTATTATTACCATTACTATTATCATTATCATTACCATTAATATTATCATTATCATTACTGTTATCATTGTCATTACTATTATCATTATTATTATTATTACTATTATTATCATTACTATTATTATCATTACTATTATCATTATCATTACTATTATTATCATTACTATTATCATTATCATTACTATTATCATCATTACTATTATCATTATTATTATCATTACTATTATCATTATCATTATCATTACCAATACTATATTCATTACCATAACTAATATCTTTATCATTACTATTATCATTATCATTACCATTACTATAATAATTCAAATTACTATTATCATTACCATTACTATTATCTTTATTACTATTATCATTATTATCATTACCATTACTATTATCAATACCATTACTATTATCATTACCATTACTATTATCATTACCATTACTATTATCTTTATCGTTACAAATATCATTATCATTACCATTACTATTATCATTACTATAATCATAACCATTACTATTATCATTACAATTACCATTATCATTACTATTATGTTAACCATTACTATTATCATTACCATTACCATTACTATTATCATTACCATTACTATTATCATTACCATTACTATTATCATTACCATTACCATTACTATTATCATTACTATTATCATAATTACTATTATCATTACCATTACCATTATCATTACCATTATCATAACCATTAATATTATTATTACCATTACCATCACCTTTACTATTATCATTACCAATACTATTATCATTATCATTACTATTATTACCATTACTATTATCATTACCATTACTATTATCATTATAATTACCATTATCATTACTATTATCATTACTATCATTATCATTACTATTATCATTATCATTACTATTATCATCATTACTATTATCATTATCATAGATATTACTATTATCATTATCATTACTATCATTACTATTATCATTATCATTACTACTATCATTACCATTATTATAATTACTATAATTATCATTACTATTATCATTATCATTACTATTACCATTATCATTACTATTATCATTACAATTAATATTATCATTACCAATACAAATAAAATTACCATTACTATTATCATTATCATTACTGTTATCATTATCATTACTGTTATCATTATCATTACTGTTATCATTATCATTACTGTTATCATTATCATTACTGTTATCATTATCATTACTATTATCATTATTACTATTATCATTACCATTATCATTACCATTATCATTACTATTATCATTATCATTAATATCATTATTATCATTATCATTACTATTATCATTACTATTATCATTACTATTATCATCATTACTATTATCATTATCATTAATATTATCATTACTGTTAGTATCATTATTCTCATTATCATTACTGTTATTATTACCAATACTATTATTACCAAAACTATTATCTTTATCATTACTATTATCATTATCATTACCATTACTATTATCATTACCATTACTATTATCATTGCCATTACTATCATCATTATCATTACTATCATCATCACCATTACCATTATCATAACCATTACTATTATCATCACCATTACCATCATCAACATTACTATTACTATTACTATTGCTATTATTATCATTACTATTATCATTATCATTACCATTAATATTATCATTATCATTACTGTTATCTTTATCATTACTATTATCATTATTATTACTATTATCATCATTACTATCATCATTACTATTATCATTATTATAATTATCATAACTATTATCATTACTCTTAGCATTATTATCATTGTCATTACTATTATCATTATCATTACTATTATCACTACTATTATCATTATCATTACTATTATCATTATCATTACCATTATCATTATCATTACTATCATTACCATTACTATTATCATTACTATTATCACTATCATTACCAATACTATTATCATTACAATTACTAATATATTTATCATTACTATTATCATTATCATTACCATTCCTATAATAATTACCATTACTATTATCATTACCATTACTATTATCATTACCATTATTATCTTTATTACTATTATCATTATTATCATTACCATTACTATTATCATTACCATTACTATTATCTTTATCGTTACAATTATTATGATTACCATTACCATTACTATTATCATTACTATAATCATAACCATTACTATTATCATTACAATTACCATTGTCATTACTATTATCATAACCATTACTATTATCATTACTATTTGTACTATTATCATTATCGTTACTATTACTATTACTATTATAATTACTATTATCATTACTATTATTACTATTATCATTACTATTATCATTATCATTATCATTACTATTATCATTGCCATTACTATTATCATTGCCATTACTATTATCATTGCCATTACTATTATAATTACAATTACTATTACTATTATCATCATCATTACTATTATCATTATCATTAATATTATCATTACTATTATCATTACTATTATCATTACTATTATCATTATCATTACTATTATCATTACTATTATCATTACTATTATCATTATCATTACTATTATCATTATCATTACTATTATCATTACTATTATCATCATTACTATTATCATTATCATTAATATTATCATTACTATTATCATTACCATTATCATTACTATTATCATTACCAATAATATCATTACCAGTACTATTATCTTTATCATTACTATTATCATTATCATTACTATTATCATTACTATTATCATTACCATTACTATTATCATTGCCATTACTATTATCATTATCATTACTATTATCATTACCATTACTATTATCATAACCATTACTATTATCATTACCATTATCATTACTATTATCATTACCATTACTATTATAATTACAATTACTATTATCATTACTATTATTACCATTACTATTATCATTACCATTAATATTATCATTATCATTACTTCATTATCATTACTGTTATCATTATCATTACTATTATCATTATCATAACTATTATCATTATCATTACTGTTATCAGTATCATTACTGTTATCATTATCATTACTATTATCATCATTACTATTATCATTACTATTATCATAATCATTTATATTATCATTATTAAATTAATCATTACTATTATCATTATCATTAATATTAAAATTACTATTATCATTACCATTATCTATATCATTACTATCATTATCATTACCAATACTATTATCATTACCTTTACTAATATCTTTATCATTACTATCATTATCATTACCATTACTATAATATTACTATTATCATCACCATTACTATTATCATTACCATTACTATTATCTTTATTACTTTTATAATTATTATCATTACCATTACTATTATCAATACCATTACTATTATCATTACCATTACTATTATCATTACCATTACTATTATCTTTATCGTTACAATTATCATTATCATTACCATTACCATTACTCTTATCATTACTATAATCATAACCATTACTATTATCATTACAATTACCATTATCATTACTATTATCATAACCATTACTATTATCATTACCATTACCATTACTATTATCATTACCATTACTATTATCATTACCATTACTATTATCATTACCATTACTATTATCATTACTATTATCATAATTACTATTATCATTACCATTACCATTATCATTACTATTATCATAACCATTAATATTATTATTACCATTACAATCACCTTTACTATTATCATTACCAATGCTACTATCATTATCATTACTATTATTACCATTACTATTATCATTATATAATTAACATTATTATTACTATTATTATCATTACTATCATTATCATTACTATTATCATTATCATTACTATTTTTATCATTACTATTATCATTATCATAGATATTACTATTATCATTATCATTACTATTATCACTATCATTACTATTATCATTATCATTACTACTATCATTACCATTATTATAATTACTATAATTATCATTACTATTATTATTATCATTACTACTATTATAATTACAATTACTATTATCATTACTATTATTACCATTACTATTATCATTATCATTACCATTAATATTATCATTATCATTACTGTTATCATTGTCATTACTATTATCATTATTATTATCATTACTATTATCATCATTACTATTATCATTATCATTATCATTACTATCATTATAATTACTATTATCATTACTATTATCATTATCATTACTATTATCATTACTATTATCATTATCATTACTATTATCATTATCATTACTATTATCATTATCATTAATATCATTACTATTATCATTATCATTACTATTATCATTACTATTATCATCATTACTATTATCATTATCATTAATATTATCATTACTATTATCATTACCATTACTATCATTATCATTACTATTATCATTACCAATACTATAATTACCAAAACTATTATCATTATCATTACCATTATCATTACCATTACTATTATCATTACCATTACTATTATCATTGCCATTACTATTATCATTATCATTACTATTATAATTAACATTACTAGTATAATAACAATTACTATTATCATTACCATTATAATTACCATTACCATTATTATTACAATTACTATTATCATTACTATTACTACCATTACTGTTATCATTATCATTACCATTAATATTATCATTATCATTACTGTTATACTTTATCATTACTATCATCATTATATTATTACTATTATCATTATTATTATTACCATCATTATCAATCATTACTATTATCATTAGTATTACCATTACTAAATCGTTATCATTACTATCATCATTACTATTATCATTATCATTACTATTATCATTATCATTACTATTATCATTACTATTATCATCATTACTATTATCAATAATTACTATTATCATTACTATTACTATCATTACCATTACTATTATCATTATCATTACTATTATCACTATCATTACCAATACTATTATCATTACAATTACTAATATATTTATCATTACTATTATCATTATCATTACCATTCCTATAATAATTACCATTACTATTATCATTACCATTACTATTATCATTACCATTATTATTTTTATTACAATTATCATTATTATCAATACCATTACTATTATCATTACCATTACTATTATCATTACCATTACTAATATCTTTATCGTTACAATTATCATTATCACTACCATTACCATTACTATTATCATTACTATAATCATAACCATTACTATTATCATTACAATTACCATTATCATTACTATTATCATAACTATTATCATTACCATTACTATTATCATTACCATTACTATTATCATTACCATTACTATTATCATTACCATTACTATTATCATTACCATTACTATTATCATTATCATTACTATTATCATTACCATTACTATTATCATTACCATTACTATTATCATTACCATTACTATTATCATTACCATTACTATTATCATTACTATTATCATAATTACTATTATCATTACCATTACCATTATCATTACTATTATCACTATCATTATTATTATCATTGCTATTATCATTATAATTACGATTACTATTATCAATACCATTACTATTATCATTACTGTAACCATTATCATTACTATCATTATCATTACTATTATCTTTACTATTATCATTATCATTACTATTATAATTATCATTACTATTATCATTATCATAGATATTACTATTATCATTATCATTACTATTATCACTATCATTACTATTACCATTACTATTATCATTACTATTATAATTATCATTACTACTATCATTACCATTATTATAATTACTATAATTATCATTACTATTATCATTACCATTACTATTATCATTACCATTACTATTAAAATTAAAATTACTATTATCATTACTATTATTACCATTACTATTATCATTACCATTAATATTATCATTACTGTTATATTACTATTATCATTATATTATCATTACTATTATCATCATTACTATTATCATTACTATCATTATCATTACTATTATCATTACTATTATGATCACTATTATCATTACTATTATCATTGCCATTACTATTATCATTATCAATACTATTATCATTATCATTACTATCATTCTCATTAATATCATTACTATTATCATTACTATTATCATTACTATTATCATCATTACTATTATCATTATCATTAATATTATCATTACTATTATCATTACCATTATCATTACTATTATCATTACTATTATCATCATTACTATTATCATTACCAATACTATCATTACCAGCACTATTATCATTGCCATTACTATTATCATTGCCATTACTATTATCATTACCATTACTATTATAATTACAATTACTATTATCATTACTATTATTACCATTACTATTATCATTACCATTAATATTATCATTACCATTATCATTACTATTATCATTACCATTACTATTATAATTACAATTACTATTATCATTACTATTATTACCATTACTATTATCATTATCATTACCATTAATATTATCATTATCATTACTATTATCATTACCATTAATATTATCATTATCATTACTATAATCATCATTACTATTATCATTATCATAACTATTATCATTATAATAACTATTATCATTATCATTACTATTATCATTACTATTATCATTAATATCATTACTATTATCATTATCATTACTATTATCATTATCATTAATATTATCATTACTATTATCATATTACCATTATCATTACTATTATCATTATCATTATCACTCATTATCATTACAATTATCATTAACATTACCAATACTATTATTAATACCATAACTAATATCTTTATCATTACTATTATCATTATCATTACTATAATCATTACCATTACTATTTGCATTACCATTACTATTATCATTACCATTACTATTATCTTTATTACTATTATCATAATTATCATCATTACTATTATTATCATCATTACTATTATCATTACCATTACTATTATCTATATCGTTACAATTATCATTATCATTACCATTACCATTACTATTATCATTACTATAATCATAACCATTACTATTATCATTACAATTACCATTATCATTACTATTATGTTAACCATTACTATTGCCATTACCATTACCATTACCATTACCATTACCATTACTATTATCATTACCATTACTATTACTATTACCATTACCATTACTATTATCATTACTATTATCATAATTACTATTATCATTACCATAACCATTTTCATTACCATTATCATAACCATTAATATTATTATTATCATTACTATTATCATTACTATTATCATTACTATTATCATTACTATTATAATTACCATTATCATTACTATTATAGTTACCATTATCATTACTATTATCATTACTCATTAATATTATCATTATTATTACCATTATTATTACCATTACTATTATCATTATCATTACTATTATCATAATTATCATGATTACTATTATTATCATTACTATTATCATTACCATTATCATCATTGCTATTATCATTATGATAGATATCATTACTATTATCATTACTATTATCACTATCATTACTATTATCATAATTATCATCATTACTATTATTATCATCATTACTATTATCATTACCATTATTATAATTACTATAATTATCATTACTATTATCATTACTATTACTATTATCATTACTATTATCATTACCAATACTATCATTACCAGCACTATTATCATTGCCATTACTATTATCATTGCCATTACTATTATCATTACCATTACTATTATAATTACAATTACTATTATCATTATCATTACTATTATCATTACCATTACTATTATCATAACCATTACTATTATCATTCCTATTATCATTACCATTACTATTACAATTACAATTACTATTATCATCACTATTATTACCATTACTATTATCATTATCATTACCATTAATATTATAATTATCATTATTATTATCATTATCATTACTATTATCATTATTATTATCATTACTATTATCATTATCATTACTATCATTATCAGTACTATTATCATTACTATTATCATCACTATTATCATTACTATTATCATTACGATTATCATTACGATTATCATTACGATTATCATTACGATTATCATTACGATTATCATTACGATTATCATTACGATTATCATTACGATTATCATTACGATTATCATTACGATTATCATTACCATTATCATTATGATTATCATTATCATTACCATTATCATCATTATTACTATTATCATTATCATTACCAATACTATTATCATTACCATTACTAATATCTTTATCATTACTATTATAATTTTCATTACCATTACCATAATATATCATTACCATTACCATAATATATCATTACCATTACTATTATCTTTATTACTATTATCATTACCATTACTATTATCATTACCATTACTATTTTCTGTATCGTTACAATTATCATTACCATTATCATTACCATTACCATTACTATTATCATTACTATAATCATAACCATTACTATTATCATTACAATTACCATTATCATTACTATTATCATAACCATTACCATTATAATTACCATTATATTATCATTACTATTATCATTACCATTACCATTACTGTTATCATTACCATGACTATTATCATTACCATTACTATTATCATAACACTTACTATTATCATTACCATTACCATTATCATTACTATTATTTTAACCATTACTATTATTATTACCATTACCATCATCTTTACTATTATCATTACCAATACTATTATCATTATCATTACTATTATTACCATTACTATTATCATTACCATTACTATTATGATTATAGTTACCATTACTATTATCATTACTATCATTATCATTACTATTATTATCATTACTATTATCATTATCATAGATATCATTACTATTATCACTATCATTACTATTATCATTACTATTATCATTACTGATATCATTACCATTATTATTATTACTATAATTATCAATACTATTATCATTATCATTACTATTATCATTACTATTACTATTATCATTATCATTACTATTATCATTACCAATACTATCATTACCAGCACTATTATCTTTATCATTACTATTTTCTTTATCATTACTATTATCATTGTCATTACTATTATCATTGCCATTACTATTATCATTGCCATTACTATTATCATTACCATTACTATTATCATTACCATTACTATTATCATTACAATTACTATTACCATTACTATTATTACCATTACTATTATTACCATTACTATTATTACCATTACTATTATTACCATTACTATTATCATTACCATTAATATTATCATTATCATTACTGTTATCATTATCATTACTGTTATCATTATCATTATTACTATTATCATCATTACTATTATCATTATCATTACTATCATTATCATTACTATAATCATCACTATTATCATTACTATTATCATTATCATTCCTATCATTATCATTACTATTATCATTAATATCGTTACTATTATCATTATCATTACTATCATTACCATTATCATTACTATTATCATTAATATTATTATCATTACTATTATCATTATCTTTACTATCATTATTATTATCATTACTATTATCATTATTATTATCATTATCATTACTATTATCATTATCATTACTATTATCAATATCATTACCATTATCATTATTATCATTACTATTATCATTACCATTATCATTATTACCTTAATTATCATTACCATAATTATTACTAATATCATTATCATTACTATTATCATTATCATTACCAATACTATCCTTACCAGTACTATTATCTTTATCATTACTATTATCATTATCATTACCATTACTATTATCATTAACATTACTATCATTACCATTACTATTATCATTGCCATTACTATTATCGTTATAATTACTATTATCATTACCATCACTATTATCATAACCATTACTATTATCATTACCATTATCATTACTATTATTATTACCATTACTATTATAACTACAATTACTATTATCATTACTATTATTACCATTACTATTATCATTACCATTAATATTATCATTATCATTACTGTTATCATTATCATTACTGTTATCATTATCATTATTATTAATATCATTACTGTTATCATTATCATTATTATTAATATCATTACTGTTATCATTATCATTAATATCATTACTGTTATCATTATCATTACTGTTATCATTATTATTAATATCATTACTGTTATCATTATTATTAATATCATTACTGTTATCATTAATATTATCATAACTATTATCATAACCATTATCATTACTATCATTATCATTACTATTATCATTATCATTACTATTATCATTATCATTACAAATACTATTATCATTACTATTACTATTATCCTTTATCATTACCATTATCATTATCATTACCATTACTATGATAATTACCATTACTATTATCATTACCATTACTATTATCATTACCATTACTATTATCATTACCATTACTATTATCTTTATTACTATTATCATTACCATTACTATTATCATTACCACTACTATTATCATTACCACTACTATTATCATTACCATTACTATTATCTTTATCGTTACAATTATCATTATCATTACAATTATCATTACTATAATCATAACCATTACTATTATCATTACAATTAGCATTATCATTACTATTATCATAACCATTACTATTATCATTACCATTATCATTTCTATTATCATTACCATTACTATTATCATTACCATTGTCATTACTATTATCATTACTATTATCATTACCATTATCATTACTATTACAATTACTATTACTATTATTATTACCATTACCATTACCATCATTATTATCATTATCATTACTATTATCATTCTTATTACTATCAGTGTTACTATTTAACCATTACTATTATCATTACGATTACTATTATCATTATCATTACTATTATCATTACTATCATTATCATTACTATTATCATTACTATTATTATCATTATTATCATTATAGATATCATTAGTATTATCATTATCATTACTATTATCACTATCATTACTATTATTATTACTATTATCATTATCATTACTATCATTACTATTATAATTATCATTACTACTATCATTACCATTATTATAATTACTATAATTATCATTACTATTATTATTATCATTACCAATACTATCATTACCAGAACTATTATCTTTATCATTACTAATATCATTATCATTACCATAACTATCATCATTACCATTACTATTATCATTACCATTACTATTATCATTGCCATTACTATTATCATTATACTTGCTATTATTATTACCATTACTATTATCACTCATTACCATTATCATTACTATTATCATTACCATTACTATTATAATTACAATTACTATTATAATTATCATTACTATTATCACCATTACTATTATCATTATCATCACCATTAATATTATCATTATCATTACTGTTATGATTATCATTACTATTATGATCACTATTATCATTATTATTATCATTACTATTATCATCATTAATATTATCATTATCATTACTATCATTATCATTACTATTATCATCACTATTATCATTATTATCATTATCATTACTATTATCTTTATCATCACTATCATTATCATTACAATTATCATGATTATTACTACTATCATTATCATTACTATTATCATTATCATTAATATCATTACTATTATCATTACTATTATCATCATTACTATTATCATTACTATTATCATCATTACTATTATCATTATCATTAATATTATCATTACTATCATTATCATTACTATTATCATTATCATTACTATTATCATTATCATTACCAATACTATTATAATTACCATTACTATTATCATTACCATTACTATTATCATTGCCATAACTATTATCATTACCATTACTATTATCATTACCATTACTATTATCATTGCCATAGATATTATCATTATCAATACTATTATCATTACCATTACTATTATCATAACCATTACTATTATCATTACCATTACTATTATCATTACCATTACTATTATCATTACCATTATTATTACCATTACCATTACTATTATTACTATTACCATTACCATGACTATTATCATTATTATCATTACTAGCATCATTACTATTATCTTTACTATTATCATCACTATTATCATCATTACTATTATCATTATCATTACTTTCATCACTACTATCATCATTATCATTACTATTATAATTATCATTACTATAATTATCATTACTATTATAATTATAAATTTCTATTATCATTATTACCATTACCATTATCATTACCATTATTATTACCATTATCATTACCATTACTATTAACATTATCATTACTATTATCATTACCATTACTATTATCATTACCATTATTATTACCATTATCAATACCATTATCATTACCATTACTATTATCATTACCATTACCATTACTATTATCATTACCATTATTATTACCATTACCATTATTATTACCATTATTATTACCATTACCATTATCATTATTATTACCATTATTATTACCTTTACCATTATTATTACCACTACTATTATCATTACCATTACTATTATCATTACCTTTACTATTATCATAACCATTACAAATATCATTACCCTTACTATTATCATTACCATTACTATTATCATTACCATTACTATTATCATTATCATTATCAATACTATTACATTATCATTACTATTACCATTACTATTATCATTACATTACCATTACTATTATAATTATCATTACCATTACTATTATCATTATCATTACTATCATTATCATTACATTTATTATTCCTATTATCATCACTATTATCATTACTATTATCATTACCATTACCATTATCATTACTATTATCATTACTATTATCATTATCATTACTATCATTATCATTACTATTATCATTATCATAAATATTATCATTACTATTACCATTACCATTTCTATTATCATTACCATTGTTATTATCATTACCATTACTATTATCACTACCATTACTATTATCATTGCCATTACTATTATCATTACCATTACCATTACTATTATCATAACCATTACTATTATCATTACCATTATCATTCCTATGATCATAACCATTACTATTATCGTTATAATTACTATTATCATTACCATTCCTATTATCATTATCATTACTATTATTACCATTCCTATTATCATAACCATTACTATTAGCATTATCATGACCATTATCATTAATATTATCTTTACAGTTATCATTATCATTACTATTATCATTATCATTACTAGATTATCATCATCATTACTAATATCATTGTCATTACTAGATTATCATCATCATTACTATATTATCATTACTATTATCAATACTATTATTATTATTATTATCATTACTATTATCATTGTCATTACTATTATCATTATCATTACTATTATCATTATAATTACTATTATCATTATCAGTACTATTATCATTACTATTATCATTACCATTATCATTACTATCATTATCATTACTATTATCATTATCATTACCAATACTATTATCATTACCATAACTAATATCTTTATCATTACTATTATCATTATTACCATTACTATTACCATTACCATTACTATTATCATTACCATTATTACCATTACCATTATTACCATTACTATTATCATTACCATTACTATTACTATTATCATTACCATTACTATTATCATTACTATTATCATTATCATTACTATTCATATTATCATTACTATCATCATTATCATAACTATTCTCATTATCATTACTATTATCATTACTATTATCATCACTAGCATCATTACTATTATAATTACTATTATCATCACTATTATCATTACTATTATCATTATCATTACTTTCATCAATACTATTATCATTATCATTACTATAATTATCATTACTATTATCATTATCATTACTATTATCTTCACTATTATCATTACTATTATCATTATCATTACAATTATCATTACTATTATCATTATTATTACTTTATCATTATCATTACTATTATCATTATCATTACTATTATCAATATCATTACTATCATTATCATTACTATTATCATTATCATTACCAATACTATTATCATTACCATTACTATCATCATTACCATTACTATTGTATTTATCATTACTATTATTATTATCATTACTATTACTATTAACATTATAATTACTATTATCAGTGGTATTACTATTATCAGTACTATTATCACGATCATTACTATTATCATTATCATTACTATTATCATTATCATTACTATTACCATTAGTATTATCATTACTATCATTATCATTACAATTATCATAATCATTATGATTATAATAATCATTACTATTACCATTACCATTACTATTACCATTATCATTACTATCATCATTCATTACCATTACTATTATCATTACCATTATCATTACTATTATCATTACCATTACTATTATCATTATCATTACCATTATCATTATCATTACCATTATCATTATCATTACTATCATCATTATCATTACTATCATCATTACCATTACTATTATCATTACCATTACTATTATCATTACCATTACCATTACCATTATCATTATCATTACTATTATAATTATCATAACTATTATCATTACCATTACTATCATCATTATCATTACCATTATCATTACAATTATCATTACCATTACCATTATCATTACTATTATCATTACTATTATCAATACTATTATCATCATTACTATTATCATCATTACTATCATTACCATTTCTATTATCATTACCATTACCATTATCATTATCATTACCATTACTATTATCATTACCATTGCTATTATCATTACCATTACTATTATCATTATCATTACCATTATCATTACAATTATCATTATCATTACTATCATTATCATTACCATTATCATTACCACTACTATTATCATGACCATTATCATTACCATTATCATTATAATTACCATTATCATTATCATTACTATCATCATCATTACTATTATCATTATCATTACTATTATCATTATCGTTACAATTATCATTACCATTACCATTATCATTATCATTATCATTACTATTATTATTACCATTATTATTATCATCACAATTACTATTACCATTATCATTATCATTACTATTATAATTATCATAACTATTATCATTACCATTAATATCATCATTACCATTAATATCATCATTACCATTAATATCGTTATGACCATCATTACCATTAATATCGTTACCATCATTACCATTAATATCGTTATTACCATTATCATTAATATTATCATTATCATTACTGTTATTATCATTATTATCATTATCATTACTATTATTATTATTATCATTATCATTACTATTATCATCATTACTATTATCATCATTACTTATCATTACTATTATCATCACTATTATCATTACTATTATCATTATCATTACTATCATTACTATTATCACTATCATTACTATTATCATTACTTTTATCACTTTCATTAATATCATTACTATTATCATTATCATTACTATTATCATGACCATTTCCGTTACCCCTATCATTACTATTATCATGACCATTACTATTATCATTATCATTACTATTATCATTACCATTACTATTATCATTACCATTATCATTACCATTACTATTATCATTACCATTATCATTACCATTACTATTATCATTACCATTATCATTACTATTATCATTACTCATTACTATTATCATTACTATTATCATTACCATTACTATTATCATTATTATTATCATTCATTACCATTACTATATTATCATTAGCATTACTATTATCATTATTATTACCATTATCATTACTTTTATCATTATCATTACTATCATTTTCATTACTATTATCATCACTATTATCATTACTATTATCATTATCATTACTATTATCAATACTATTATCATTCTCATTACTATCATTATCATTACTATTATCAATATCATTATCATAAATATCATTACTATTATCATATTACTATTATCACTATCATTACTATTATAATTACTATTACCATTACTATTATGATAGTAATTACTATTATCATTACTATTATAATTACTATTATCATTACTATTATCACTATCATTACTATTATAATTACTATTATCATTACTATTATAATTATCATTTCTATTATCATAATTATTATCCTTACTAATATCATTATCATTACCATTATCATTATCATTACTATTATAATTATCATTACTATTAGCATTATCTTTACTATTATCATTATTATCATTACTATTACCATTACTATTATCATTATCATTAACATTACTATTATCATTATCATTACTATTGTCATTATCATTACTATTGTCATTATCCTTACCATTACTATTATCACTACCATTATTATCATTACCATTATCATTACCATTATCATTACCATTACTATTATCATTACCATTACTATTATCATTACCATTACTATTATCATTACCATTATCATTACTATTATCATTACCATTATCATTACTATTATCATTACCATTATCATTACTATTATCATTACCATTATCATTACTATTATCATTACCATTATCATTACCATTATCATTACTATTACTATTATCATTACCATTATCATTACTATTATCATTACCATTATCATTACTATTATCATTACCATTATCATTACTATTATCATTCATTATCATTACTATTATCATTACCATTATCATTACTATTATCATTACCATTACTATTATCATTACCATTATCATTACCATTACTATTATCATTACCATTATCATTACCATTACTATTAACATTACCATTACTATGATCATTATCATCATTATCATTACAATTATCATTCCTATTATCATCACTATTATCATTACTATTATACCATTATAATAATTACTATTATCATTATCATTACCATCATTATCATTACTATTATCATTAATATCATTAATATTATCATTATCATTAATATTATCACTACCATTACTATTATCATTATCATTAATTTTATCATTATCATTACTATTATCATGATAATTACTATCATTATCATTACCAATACTATCATTACCATTACTATTATCATTAGCATTACTATTATCTTTATCATTACTATTATCATTATCATGACCATTACTATTATCATGACCATTACTATTATCGTTACCATTTTTATTATCATTACCATTACTATTATCATTGCCATTACTATTATCATTACCATTACTATTATCATTACCATTACTATTATCATTACTATTATCATAACCATTACTATTATCATTACCATTACTATCATCATTACCATTACTATTATCATTATCATTACTATTATTACCATTTCTATTATCATTACAATTACTATTATCATTATCATTACCATTATCATTAATATTATCATTAACATTACTATTATCATTATCATTACTATTATCATTACTATTATCATTGTCATCATTACTATTATTACTACCATTATCATTAACATTACTATTATCATTATTATTATCACTATTATCATTACTATTATCATTATCATTACTATTATCATCATTATTATTATCATTACTATTAACATTATCATTACTATTATCATTATCATTACTATTATCATCATTACTATTTTCATTACCATTGTCGTTACTGTTATCATTATCATTACCAATACTATTATCATTACCATTACTATTATCTTTATCATTACTATTAACATTACCATTATTATTATCATTACCATTACTATTACCATTACCATTACTATTATCATTGCCATAACTATTATTATTATCATTAGCATTACTATGATCATTACTATCATCATAACCATTACTATTAGCATGACCATTATCATTACTATTATCATTACCATAACTATTATCATTACCATTACTATTATCATTATCATTACTATTATCATTATCATTACTATTATCATTATGATAACTATTATCATCACTAGCATCATTACTATTATCATCACTATTATCATTGTTATCATTATCATTACTTTCATCAATACTATTATCATTATCATTACTATTATCATTATCATTATATAATTATCATTATTATAATTGTCATTACTGTTATCATAATTATTATCATTACTATTATCATTATCATTACTATTATATTCACTATTATCATTACAATTATCATTACTATTATCATTGTCATTACTATTATCATTATCATTACTATTATCATTATCATTACTATTATCATTATCATTACAATACTATCATCATTACCATTACTATTATCATTACCATTACTATTATCTTTATCATTACTATTATCATTACCATTACTATTATCATTATCATTACTATTATCATTATCATTAATATCATTACTATTATCACTATCATTACTATTATCATTATTATTACCATTACTATTATCACTCATTACCATTATCATTACTATTATCATTACCATTACTATTATGCTTATCATTATGATTGCTATTATCATTACCATTATCACTCATTATCATTACAATTATCATTATCATTACCATTACCACTACTATTATCATTACCATTACTATTATCTCCACCATTACTATTATCATTACCATTACTATTATCATTACCATTACTATTATCATTACCATTACTATTATCATTACCATTACTATTATCATTACCGTTACTATTATCATTGTTATTACTATTATCATTAATATTACTATCATAACCATTACTATTATCATTATCATTTCCATTACTATTATCATTACCATTACTATTATCATTACCATTACTATTATCATTATTATTACTATTATTACCATTACTATTATTACCATTACTGTTATAATTATGGTCATTATCATTACTATTATCATCACTATTATCATTACTATTATCATTATCATTACTATTATCATCATTATTATAATTAATATTATCATTATAATTGCTATTATAATTATCATTAATATCTCTACATTTATCATCATTACTATTATCACTATCACTACTATTATCATTACTATTATCATTACTATCATTGTCATTACTATTATCATTACTATTATCATTATCATTTCAATACTATCATTACCATTACTATTATCACCACCATTACTATTATCTTTATCATTACTATTATCATTACCATTACTATTATCATTACCATTACTATTATCATTACCATTAATATTATCATTACCATTACTATTATCATTGATATTACTATTATCATTATACTTGCTATTATTATTACCATTACTATTATCACTCATTACCATTATCATTACTATTATCATTACCATTACTATTATGCTTATCATTATGATTGCTATTATCATTACCATTATCACTCATTATCATTACTATTATCATTATCATTACCATTATCATTACTATTATCATTACTATTATCATTATCATTACTATTATCATTACTATTATCAATATAATTATTATCATTATTATCATTATTACCATTATCAACATTACTATCATTATCATTACTATTATCATCACTATTATCGATACTATTATCACTATCATTACTATTATCACTTTCATTTATATCATTAATATTATCATTATCATTACTATTATCATTATCATTACAATTATCATTACTATTATCATAATCATTACTATTAACATTGTCATTACTATTCTCATAATTATTATCATCATTACTATCATTATCATTACTATCATCATTATTACTATTATCTTTATCATTACTATTATCATTATCATTACCATTACTATTATCATTACCATTAGCATCATTACTATTATAATTACTATTATCATCATTATTATCATTACTATTATCGTTATCATTACTTTCATCAATACTATTATATTATCATTACTTTTATTATTACTATCATTATCATCAATATTATAATTATCATTACTATTATCTTTATCATTAATATTATCCTTATCATTACCGTTATTATTACCATTACTTTTATCATTATCATCACTATTCTCATTACTATTACCATTATTATTACAACTACCATTATTATTACTATTACTATTATCACCATTAATATCACTATCATTATCATTACTATTATCATTATCATCACTATCATAACTATTATCATCATCATTACTATTATCACTATCATTACTATTATCATTGTTAATACTATTACCATTATCATTACTATTATTATCATTACTATAATTATCGTTACTATTACCATTATTATTACTAATACTATTATCATTACCATTACCATTACTATTATTTTTATCATTACCTTTATCATTACCATAACTATTTTCATTAGCATGACTATTATCATTATCATTACCACTACTAATATTGCCCTTACTATTATCATTATTATTATCATTACCTTTACTATTATCATAACTATTACCAATATCATTACCATTACCATTATTACTATTATCATTACCATTACTATTATCATTACCATTACTATTATCATTATCATTACTATTACTATTATCATTATCATTACTATTATCATTACGATTGTTATCATTGCTATTATCACTATCATTACTATTATCATTATCATTGCTATTATCATTATCATTACTATTATCATTATCATTATCATTACCATTATAATTTTATTATCATTATCATTACTGTTATCATCACTATTATCACTATCATTGTTACCAATATCATTATCATTGCTATAATTACTATTATCATTATCACTACAACCATTACTATTATCACTATCATTACTATTATCATTATCATTACTATTCTCATTATCATTACTATTATCATTATCATTACCAATAAAATTATCATTACCATTACTATTATCATTACCATTACTATTATCTTTATCATTACTATTATGATTATCATTACCATTACTATCATCATTACCATTACTATTATCATTACCATTGCCATTACTATTATCATTGTCATTACTATTATCATTACCATTATTATTATCATTACTATGATCATAACCATTACTATTATCATTACCAATATCATTACTATTATCATTACCATTACTATTATCATTACCATTACAATAATCATTACCATTACTATTATCATTACTATTATTACCATTAGTATGATCATTACCATTACTATTACCATTATCATTACTATTATCATTATCATTACTATCATTATCATTACTATTATCATTACTATTATCATTACTATTATCATTACTATTATCATTATCATTACTCTTACTATCTGTACTATTATCATTACTATTATCATTATCATTACTATTATCATGATCATTATCATACCATTACTATTATCATTATCATTACTATTATCAATACTATCATTACTATTATCATTACTATTATCATTATCATTACTATTATCATTACCATTACTATTATCATTACCATTACTATTATCATTACCATTACTATTATCATTATCATTACTATTATCATTATCATTACTATTATCATTACTATTATCATTGTCATTACTATCATTATCATTACTTATCATAATCATTATCATTACTATTATCATTACCATTACTATTATCATTACCATTACTATTATCATTACCATTACTATTATCATTATCATTACCATCACTATTATCATTACCATTACTATTATCTTTATCATTATCATTACCATTACTATTATCATTACCATTACTATTATCATTACCATTAGTATTATCATTACCATTACTATTATCATTACTATTATCATAACCATTACTATTATCATTACCTTTACTATTATCATTACCATTACTATTATCATCATTACTATAATTATCATTACTATTATCATCGCTATTATCATTATCATTATTAATACTATTATCATTATCATGACTAATATCATTATCATTACTATTTTCATTACCATTACTATTAACATTATCATTAATATCATTACTATTATCAGTATCATTACTATTATCATTACTATTATCATTATCATTATCATTACTATTATCATTATTATTGCTATCATCATCATCATTACTATTATCATTATCATTACCAATACTATCATTACCATTAGTATTATCATTACCATTACTATTATCTTTATCATTACTATTATCATTATCATGACCATTACTATTATCATTACCATTACTATTATCATTACCATTACTATTATCATTCATTATCATTACCATTATCATTACTATTATCATTACCATTACTATTATCATTGATTACCATTAATATTATTACCATTACCATTATCATTACTATTATCATTACCATTATCATTACCATTACCATTATCATTAGTTATTATCATTACTATATTTCTTATTATCATTATCATTACTATTATCATTACTATTATCATCATTAATATCATTTTCATTACTAATACCATTACTATTATCATTATTATTATCATCACTATTATCATTACTATTATCTTTATCATTACTATTATCATCATTAGCATTATTATCATTACTATTATCATTATCATTACTATCATTACTATTATCATTATCATTACTATTATCATTATCATTACTATTGTTATTATCATTACTATTATTATCATTAATATTAATACCTTGATTACTATTATCATTATCATTACTATTATCATTACCATTACTATTATCATAACAATTATTACCATTACTATTATCATTGTCATTACCATTATCATTAATATTATCATTATCATTACTGTTATCATTATTATCATTACTATTATTATGATCATAACTATTATCATTATCATTACTATTATCATCACTATTATCAATACTATTATCATTATCATTACTATTATCATTAATATCATTACTATTATCATTATCATTTCTATTATCATTATCATTACTATTATCATTATCATTACTATCATTATCATTACTATTATCATTATCAATGCTATTATCATTATCATTACCAATACTATTATCATTACCATTACTATTATCTTTATCATTACTATTATTATCATTAACATTACTATTATCATTACCATTACCATTATCATTACCATTACTTTTATCATTACTATTACTATTATCATTGCCATAACTATTATCATTATCATTACTATTATCACTAGCATTACTATTATCATTACTATTATCATCATTACTATCATCATTATCATTACTATTATCATTAGCATTACTATTATCATTACTGTTATAGATATCATTACTATTATTATCATAACTATTATCCATTTTACTATTATCACTAGCATCATTACTATTATCATTATCATTACTATTATCATTATAATTACTTTCATCAATACTATTATCATTATCATTACTATTATCATTATCAGTGATTAACATAATTATCATTACTATTATCATTATTATTACTATTATCATTATTATTATCATTATCATTACTGTTATCATCACTATTATCGTTAATATTATCATTATCATTACAAATATCATTACTTTTATCATTACTATCATTATCATTACTATTATCATTATCATTACTGCTATCATTATCATCAATACCATTACTATTATCATTATCATTACTATTATCATTATCATTACTATTATCATTACTATTATCACTATCATTACTATTATCATTATCATTACTATTACCATTATCATTACTATTATCATTATCATTCCTATCATCATTAATATTATCATTATCATTACTAATATCATAATCATTATCATTACTATTATCATTACCATTACTATTATCATTAACATTACTATTATCATTACAATTACTATTATCTTTATCATTATTATTATCATTATAATTACCATTACTATTATCATTACCATTACTATTATCATTACCATTACTAATATTGCCATTACTATTATCATTATTATTTTTATTATCATTACCTTTACTATTATCGTAACCATTACCATGATCATTACTATTATCGTTACCTTTACTGTTATCATTACCATTACTATTATCATTACCATAACTATTATCATTAGTATTACCATTACTAGTATCATTATCATTACTATTATCATTACTATTACCATTATTACTATTAACATTATCATTACTATTATCATTATCATTACTATTACCATTTCTATTATTGATATCATTACTATTATCATTACTATCATCATTACCATCACTATTACCATGACCATTACTATTATTACTATTACCATTACTAGTATAATTATCATTACTATTATCATTTCTATTACCATTATCATTACTATTACTATTATCATTACTATTACCATTATCATTACTATTACTATTATCATTACCATTACTATTATCATTACTATTATCATTATCATTACTATTATCATTAGTATTATCATTACTATTATCATTAATATCATTACCATTATCATTACTTATATCATTATCATTACTATTATCATTATCATTACTATTATTATTTTCATTACTATCATCATTATCATCATTATCATCATTATCATCATTATCATCATTATCATAACCAATAATATTATCATTACCATTACTATTATCATTACCATTACTATTATCTTTATCATTACTATTATCATTACTATTACTATTATCATTACTATTACCATTATTGTTATAATTACTATTATTATTATTACTATTATCATTACCATTACTATTATCATTACCATTACTATTACCATTACCATTACTATTATCATTACCATTATTACCATTACCATTATTACCATTACTATTATCATTACCATTACTATTACTATTATCATTACCATTACTATTATCATTACTATTATCACTATTATCATTACTATTATCATTAATATTATCAGTACTATTATCATTATCATTACTATTACCATTATCATTACTATCATTACCATTACTATGATCATTACTATTATCATTATTACCATTACTAGTATCATTATCATTACTATTACCATTATCATTACTATTATCATTACAATTACTATTATCATTACCATTACTATTATCATTATCATTACTATTATCATTACTATTACCATTATCATTACTATTACTATTATCATTACTATTATCATTATCATTACTATTACCATTACCATTATCATTACTATTATCATAATCCTTATCATTACTATTATCATTACCATTACTATTATTATTACCATTACTATTATCTTTATCATTACTATATCATTACCATTACTATCATCATTACCATTACTTTTACCAATAATATTATCTTTATCATTTCTATTATCAATATCATTACCATTATTATTATCATTACCATTACTATTATCAATAACATTACTATATCATTCCCATTACTATTATCACAACCATTACTCTTACCATTACCATCACCATTACTATTATCATTATCATTACTCATTATCATTACTATTATCATTATCATTTCTATTATCATTATTAACATTATCATTACTATTATAATTATCATTACTATTACCATTACTATTATCAATACTATTACTATTATCATTACTATTACCATTATTATCATTGTTATCATTATCAATCATTACTATTATCATTATCATTATTATCATCATTATCATTACTATTATCATTATCATTAGTATCATCATTACTATTAACATTATGATTACCAATACTATCATTACCATTACCATTATAATCACCATTACTATTATCTTTATCATTATCATTATCATTACCATTTTTATGATCATTACCATTACTTTTATCATTAGCATTACTATTATCATTACTATTATCATTAGCATTACTATTACTAATATCAAACTATTATCATTACTATAATCATTATCATTACCATTACTACTATTATTACCATTACTATTATCATTACCATTACTACTATTACCATTTTATTACCATTACTATTATCATTATAATTACTATTATCAATACTATTATCATTACTATTACTGTTATCATTATCATTACTATTATCATTATCATTATTATCATTATCATTATTATCATCATTACTATTATCATTACTATTATCATTATTATCATTATCATTACTATTGTCATTACTATATTACTATTATCATTACTTTTATCATTATCATTACTATCATTATCATTACTGTTATCATTATCATTAATATCATTACTATTATCATTACTATCATTATCTTTACTATTATCATTATCATTACTGCTATCATTATCACATTATCATTACTAATATCATTATTATTACTATTATCATTACTATAATGATTATTACTATTATCATTACTATTTTCATTATCATTACAATACTATTATCATTACCAATCCTATTATCTTTGTCATTACTTTTATCATTATCATTACCATTACTATTATCATTACCATTACAATTATCATTACAATTAAAATTATCATTATCATTACTATTGTCATTGCCATAACTATTATCATTACTATCATCATCACCATTACCATTATCATAACCATTACTATTATCATCACCATTATTATTATCATTACCATTATCATTACCGTTATCACTACCATTATCATTATTATCATTACCATTATTACCATTACCATTCCTTTTATCATTATCATTACTATTATCATTATCATTACTATTATCATTACTAGCATCATTACTATTATCATTATCATTACTATTATCATTACTTTCATCAATACTATTATCATTACCATTACTATAATTATTACTATTATAATTATCATTACTATTATCATTATCATTACTATTATCATTACTATTACTATTATCATCACTATCATCATTACTATTATCATTATTATTAAAATTATCATTACTATTATCATTATCATTACTATTATCATTATCAATATTATTATCATTATCATTATCATTATCATTGTCAATACTATTATCATTACCATTACTATTATGATTACCATTACTGTTATCTTTATCATTACTATTATCGTTATAATTACTATTATCATTACCATTCCTATTGTAATTATCATTACTATTATCATTACTACTATTATCATTAATATCATTATCATTACTATTATCACTATCATAACTATCATCATTATAATTACTATTATCATTATTATTACTATAATCGTTACAATTATCATTATCATTACAGTCATCATCATTACTATTATCATAATCATTACTATTATTATTATCATTACTATTATCATTACCATTACTATTATCTTTATCATTACTATTATCATTTTTATTACCATTACTTTTATCATTACCATTACTATAATCATTACCATTACTATTATCTTTATCAGTACTATTATCGTTTTCATTACCATTACTATTTTCATTACCATGACTATTATCATTACCATTACTATTATCATTACCATTACTATTATCATTGCTATTACTATTATCATTACCATTACTATTATCAATACTATTATCATAATCATTACGATGATCATTACCATTACCATTATCATTACTATTATCATTACCATTACTATTATCATTAGCATTACTATTATTACAATTACTATTATGATTACCATTACCATTATCATTACCATTATCATTACTATTATCATTATAATTATCATTACTATCATTATCATTACTATTATCATTACTATTATCATCACTATTATTATTACTATCAGTATTATCATTACTATTATCAATACTATCATCATTAATATTATCATAACTATTATCATTATCAATACTGTCATTATCATTAATATCATTATCATTATTATTACTATTATCATCATTACTATCATCATTATCATTACTATTATTATCATTACTATTATCATTATCATTACTATTATCATTATCATTACCAATACTATCATTACCATTACTATTATCACCATTACTAATATCTTCATCATTACTATTATCATTATCATTACCATTACTACTATAATTACCATTACTATCATTACCATTAATATTATCGTTACCATTACTTTTATCATTGCCATTACTATTACTACTATTATCATTACCATTATCATAACCATTACTATTATCATTACTATTATCATTACTATGATCATTATTATTACTATTATCATTACCATTACTTTTATCATAACCATTACTATTATAATTACCATTACTATTATCATTACCATTATCATTAATATTATCATTATCATTACTGTTATTATCATTACAGTTATCATTACTATCATCATTATCATTACTATTATCATTATTATCATTATCATTATCATTACTATCATCATTACTATTATCATTACTATTATCATCACCATTTTCATTACTATTATCATTATCATTACTATCATTACTATTATCATTATCATTACTATTAGCATTATCATTACTATCATCATTATCATTACTGTTATCATTATTATCATTACTATTATTACTATTATAAATATTACTATTATCATTACTTTTATTATCATTACTATTACTATTATCATTATCATTACTATTATCATTATCATTACTATTATCATTATTATTATCATAGTAATGATAGTGATAATAGTAATGATAATAGTAACGATAATGATAATGATAATAGTAATGATAACGATAATAGTAATAATAGTAGTGATAATGATAATAGTAATGATAAGAGTAATGATAATGATGATAATAGTAATGATAACGATAATAGTAATAATAGTAGTGATAATGATAATAGTAATGGTAATGATAATAGTAATGGTAATGATAATAGTAATGATAATGGTAATGGTAATAGTAATGGTTATGATAATAGTAATAGTAATGATAATAGTAATGATAATGATAATAGTAATGGCAATGATAATAGTAATGATAATAGTAATGATAATGATAATAGTAATGATATTGATAATAGTAATGATAATGATAATGGTAATGATACTGATAATGATAATGGTAATGATAATAGTAATGGTAATGATAATACTAATGGCAATGATAATAGTAATGGTAATGATAATAGTAATAATGACAATGTTAATGATAATAGTAATTGTAATGATAATAGTAATGGTAGTTTTAATAGTAATGGTAATGGTAATGATAATAGTAATAGTAATAGTAATGGTAATGGTAATGATCATGGTAATGATAATGATAATGGTAATGATAATAGTAATGATAATGATAATAGTAATGATAATGATAATAGTAATGTTAATGGTAATAGTAATGATAATGATAATAGTAATGATGATGATAATAGTAATGATAATCGTAACGATAATGATAATCGTAATGATAATAGTAATGATAATGATAATGATAATGGTAATGATTATTATATAAGTAATATTAATGACAATAGTAATGGTAATGATAATGATAATGGAAATGATAATGATAATGATAATAATAATGGTAATAGGAATGATAGTGGGAATTATAATAGGAATTATAATGATAATAGTAATGATAATGATAATAGTAATGATAATAGTAATGATAATGATAATCGTAATGATAATAGTAATGATAATGATAATAGTAATGGTAATGATAATAGTAATGATAATTATAATAGTAATGGTAATGCTAATAGTAATGGTAATGATAATAGTAATGATAATAGTAATGGTAATAGTAATGGTAATGATAATAGTAATAATAATGATCATGATAATAGTAATGATAATGATGATAGTACTGATAATGGTAATGATAATGGTAATGATTATTATATAAGTAATTTTAATGACAATAGTTCTGTTAATGATAATAGTAATGGCAATGATCATAGTAATGGTAATGATAATAATAATGGTATTAATAGTAATGGTAATGATAATGATAATAGTAATGATAATGATAATAGTAATTATAATGATAATAGTAATGATAATGATAATGGTAATAGTAATGGTAATAGTAATGATAATAGTAATGATAATGATATTGATAATATTAATGATAATTGTAATGACAATAATGGTAATGATAATAGCAATGGTAATGATAATATTAATGATAATGATAATAGTAATGATAATGATAAAAGTAATGATAGTAATAATAGTAATGATAATGTTAATGATAATGATAATGTTCATAGTAATGGTAATGATATTAATGGTAATGATAATAGTAATGGTAATGATAATAGTAATGGTAATGATAATGTTAATGATAATCGTAATTATGATAATAGTAATGGTAATGATAATAGTAATGTTAATGATAATAGTAATGGCAATAGTAATGCTAATGGTAATAGTAATGCTAATGATAATAGTAATGGTAATGATAATAGTAATGGTAATGGTAATGATAATGGTAATGATAAGAGTAATGATAATGATAATAGTAATGATAATGGTAATAGTAATGATAATGATAATAGTAATGATAATGATAATAGTAATGATAATGATAATAGTAATGATAATGATAATAGTAATGATAATGATAATAGTAATGATAATGATAATAGTAATAATAATGATAATAATGATAATGTTAATAGTAATGGTAATGATAACTGTAATGATAATAGTAATGGTAATGATAATAGCATAGGTAATGATAGAAATGGTAATGATAATAGTAATGGTAATAGTAATGGTAATGATAATAGTAATAATAATGATAATGATAATAGTAATGATAATGATAATAGTAATGATAATGATAGCAATGATAATGATAATGGTAATGATAATGATAATGGTAATGATAATGATAATGGTAATGATAATGATCATGGTAATGATAATGATCATGGTAATGGTAATGATCATGGTAATGGTAATGATCATGGTAATGGTAATGATCATGGTAATGGTAATGATCATGGTAATGGTAATGATCATGGTAATGGTAATGATCATGGTAATGGTAATGATCATGGTAATGGTAATGATCATGGTAATGGTAATGATCATGGTAATGGTAATGATCATGGCAACAGTCATGGCAACAGTCATGGCGATGGTAATGGCGATGGTAATGGCGATGGTAATGGCGATGGTAATGGCAATGGTAATGGCAATGGTAATGGTAATGGTAATGGCAATGGCAATGGCAATGGCAATGGCAATGGCAATGGCAATGGCAATGGCAATGGCAATGGCAATGGTAATGGCAATGGTAATGGCAATGGTAATGGCAATGGTAATGGCAATGGTAATGGCAATGGTAATGGCAATGGTAATGGCAATGGTAATGGCAATGGTAATGGCAATGGTAATGGCAATGGTAATGGCAATGGTAATGGCAATGGTAATGGCAATGGTAATGGCAATGGTAATGGCAATGGTAATGGCAATGGTAATGGCAATGGTAATGATAATGGTAATGATAATGGTAATGATAATGGTAATGATAATGGTAATGATAATGGTAATGATAATGGTAATGATAATGGTAATGATAATGGTAATGATAATGGTAATAATAATGGTAATGATAATGGTAATGATAATGGTATTGGTAGTGATAATGGTAATGATAATGGTAATGATAATGGTAATGATAATGGTAATAATAGTAATGATAATAGTAATGGTAGTGATAATGGCATGGGCAATGGCAATGGCAAAAGTAAAACCAATGGCAATGGCAATGGCAATGGCAATGGCAATGGCAATGGCAATGGCAATGGCAATGGCAATGGCAATGGCAATGGCAATGGCAATGGCAATGGCAATGACAATGACAATGACAATGACAATGACAATGATAATGGTAATGATAATGGTAATGATAATGGTAATGATAATAGTAATGATAATAGTAATGACAATAGTAATGATAATAGTAATCATCATTACCATTACTAGTACCATTACTATTATCATTACCATTACTATTATCGTCGTCGCTAATTACTTATTTTGAATAGTGGTCAGACTAGTTTTCATTATTCTGAAACTTTGTTATGGTGATCATATATATCCTTTTGAAATCTATGTATACTGTTTTTTTATTTATTTTTTTAAGGTGTTATTTTAGCGCAAGTGTCAAGGTTTTCAATTGATATTTGATCCTATTTCGACATGAAAATAACTAACAAATTCGCGCCTGGTACTGTACTTCCTTGATTCTATTTCACCTTTGCTTAACATTTCTTCTAGAATGTTTCACTTTTTTAAATCCTTTTCTTACCTCAACACATCTGTTTTTTCTACCTTAGATCTTGCAACAATTCTACTTGTTTCGTATTTCCAATTTCCTTCCATTTTTATTATTTCATTTTCTTTCCTGTCTTCGTACCCTTCCTCGAAATCTTCACCTTTTTTTTCGTTTTTTCTTCTCAGAAACAACTTTTACAGTTTTATGGCTCCCCATTTGCATCCTTATCCGCTTCCATTAACAAAATCTCTAACTTGTTCTTAAAAGGTTTTCTTCTTTTTGTGTGGAAAAACTGCAAAAGCATTAATTACCTCATTGATCGTCCACCGTTTTTATTACCGTTCTTGTTTTCTTACTCTTGTTTCTTTATTTTTTTCCTCTTTTTCTTTATATTCTAATCTTCGTATTTGTCCGTTTGGTCACATCAGGAATGACGTTTTGTCCTTCTACAAAAGGTAACATTAGTTACAATTAATCAGTTGTTTTTTTCGCATTTAATTCCCATTACCATTTCCACACTAGTTTTTTTTTTCTTGTAAATATTTTATTATTCCTATTTTTCTTTGCCAGTTCACCATAGACATTTTTCGTTTTTCTAGAAAAGGTATCATTACATTTATCTGGTTATATTTTTTGTTTTGCTTAACTCTCGTTCACATTTACTTTTCTTTCTTTCTTCTTTCTTCTTTTAAATATTCCAATTTCTATATTTTCTCCATAACCAACGTATACGTGTTTTTGCCTTTCTATAAAAAGTAATGTTAATTGGAATTTCTTATCAAGCGTACTGTAAAGAGCTACTAGGATTCGTATAATGAACTCTTTTTGTAGTGCACATGGATCCTTCAGTCACTCCCATTTTATTAAGTATATACAAATATGCAACATGTTATCCCGTCATTGACCATAAGACTCTAGGCGTTTTCAATTCTATGGGATTATTCTAAACGGTAGTTTACCAGCGCTTTTTTTTTTTTTCTTTAGAATAAAAAAGCAAATTTTCATGAACCGAAAAGGAGTCTTCATTTGCTATTGTAAGTTTACATTTTTTCTTATGCATTCTTTGCGTTTTCTATGTATGTATGTGTGCATATATGTACAGTATGTGTGTATATATATACATACATATATATATACATACAAACATACACACACACACATATATATATATATATATATATATATATATATATATATATATATATATATATGTGTGTGTGTGTGTGTGTGTGTGTGTGTGTGTGTGTGTGTGTGTGTGTGTGTGTGTGTGTGTGTTTGTCTGTATGCATGCATGTGTGTATGTATATATTTATGATAAGGCTGTGCCAACAACTATATATATATATATATACATGTACGTTTATTGTACAAGTGATATGCTTAGAATACATTTACGATGCAGTACGATACATAACGATACATTTTTACGATCGCAGAAAGACGTTTCTTATGACGTAATGGTAAGTTAACTTCTGTTTTTGATCAGATATGAAAAGACAAGACCAGTATAAGAAAGTACTCGGTGGGTGAACGAATGATTTTGGTATGGTAAGAAAATGCCCGGTGGACGAACTATTGTTGGATGATAACACCACCAATCAAGGAAAAAAGAGAGAGAGAGAGAGAGAGAGAGAGAGAGAGAGAGAGAGAGAGAGAGAGAGAGAGAGAGAGAGAGAGAGAGAGAGAGAGAGAGAGAGACAGATAGAGAGACAGAGAGAGAGAGAGAGAGAGACAGAAAGAGACAGAGAGAGACAGAGAGGGAGGGAGACAGAGAGGGAGGCAGAGAGAGACACACAGAGAGAGAGACAGTAAGAGAGGGAGACAGAGAGGGAGACAGAGAGAGACAGAGACAGAGAGAGAGAGAGAGAGAGAGAGAGAGAGGGAGACAGAGAGAGAGGGAGAGAGAGAGAGGGAGAGAGAGAGACAGACAGACAGAGAGAGAGGCAGACAGACAAGACAGACAGAGAGAGAGACAGAGAGAGAGAGACAGAGAGAGAGAGGCAGAGACAGAGAGAGACAGAGACAGAGACACAGAGAGAGAGACAGAGAGACAGAGAGAGAGAGAGAGAGAGAGAGAGAGAGAGAGAGAGAGAGAGAGAGAGAGAGAGAGAGAGAGAGAGAGAGAGAGAGAGAGAGAGAGAGAGAGAGAGAGAGAGAGAGAGAGAGAGAGAGACAGACAGACACAGACAGACAATATCCCGAAGCATATCATGTCATTAGATGTCATGGCAATCAGGATCCGCGTAGGGGAAAAAAATCTTTCGTTGTGGGACATAATAAGATCTGCTACAAACGAGATTTAGTTCCGTCAGACACGATGGTTCATAAGATCTGATGAAATGTGTCCATTGATTCCACGTGGCATAATGATCATTCATCTTCAAGATGGAAAGATATTCGCGTACTGTTGAACATCAGCCCAAAAGGATTCTATAACCGAAAAAAGAATGAAAAAAGAATAAATAAAAAAGAAAACGTGAAGAGCCCAAACTACCTTTGACCTATGCGCTCTTGAAGGACGGTTGGGTCAGGTGTCAAATAGTCACTGCTGGGAATTGCAAAGGAGCGTGGGATTCGAACCCACAACTAAGCAAATGCGAGACCAGCACGCTACGAATTATGCCACCAGAGTATCAGAAAAAAGTGCTCAAAAGAGAGAGGGAATGAGAGAAAATAAAAGGCCTTTAGTGTAGAAAATCAATACAAAAATGTTGTTAGAAAAAAAAATGGCGTATAAGCAACAACAACAACAAAATAATAATAATAATAATAATAATAAAAAATAATAATAATAAAATAAAAAAGGTATTCTCGAATAAAACAAAGACAGAAATAAAAAAAAATCTTTGGCGTAGGAGTAAGATATAAGTCCAAAAAGATTCCCGTGCTCGGAAAAAAAATATTATTTAGCGAAAAAAGTACCTGACCCCTTGAATGGAAGACAAGACGTTTATGGCCACTAACACGCGTCATTAGTGTCAGAAGATTAAAACCGCGAAAATGGGGTTCAGCCCACATTTCTTCCTCTTCCCTAACCTCCAAGATATCAGGGTTAATGGGTTCAGGAGCTTAAGATTCTCACGCTTGACTTGGGGAGATTATGACCGTGAGGAGGAAACTGCAGCCAAGGAGGGATGTCGCGGCAGAAGCGAGGAGGTGCAGACTTCCATACTAATTTCTGGAAGGAAGCATGTCACTTAACCCAAAAGACAAAAAATAATAATATTAACAGAAAATAGATAAAATATGATACACACGCACACGCACACACACACACACACACACACACACACACACACACACACACACACATAC
>NC_134790.1:21219639-21234639 GCF_046742065.1 Oratosquilla oratoria
GTTCGTAAAAATAACTCAGAAAACATTCTCTTGCAGAATCAGTAAGGCATAACAACACTTCATAACAATTTTTATATACTTATACTTCAGGCGTAGTTGGTCCAAGGTTAAATCTAAACATTGTAAAGAAGAAAGACTAGATTATATATATATACAGTATACAGATGTGTGATATACAGTATATTATACATATATATATATATATATATATATATATATATATATAAACACACCTAGGTGCGTATGTGTGTATATGTGTGATCCTAAATATTTTGGATCATATGCTGGACTCGTGATCACCAGGTCCTAACAGTTGAGAGTTTATCGCTAGAATAAACTGATATGTAATCTATGTTGGACTTACAGACACACACGCACAAACACACACACATACACTAGTGCGCACACAAACATACACACACACACACACACGCGTGCGCGCGCACACGAGTACACACACACACACACACACACGCACGCACAGACACACGCGCACACACGCACACACACACACACACACACACACACACACACACACACACACACACACAGGCAACACATGTAGATATGTTGTTGTTATCTACTTTGACTTTGAGGCGTTGAGACAAACGAAGTTGTGGTTTCTGGTCTTTACTCTTTTCGTCTAGACTGAACTACATTCTCGGAGCATACCCCGAGGAAAACTATGGCAATTGCCAATGGCGATATTTATATGCACATAGTGGCTGTTGCCACGGCAGTTAGCTATACACTCGTACAATATATTCTCTACTATCTACATCTTACTCTTATTGCTACTCTTACTGTATGAGATGAGTATGGACATTCAGTATTTCTACATGGATGATTTATTTACGAATGGGAACACATAATGTATGTATATACATACATATGTATATACATACATACATATGTATATATATATATATATATATATATATATATTATATATATATATATAGTTGACATATACTGATTTTGCAATTTGGCAATACTCGACCTGATGTCCAGCCGCTCGTCCCAGATGTCCGGGTGAGGTCAGATGCGCTGGGTTCACCTGACCCCTGTGAGGTCAAACACAACAGGGTGTCCCTTGGGAGTTCTCTGAAGACGTTCCATCCTACACTAAATGCGTCCATGCGAGCGTGTGCACGTTAGACATCTAAAGGGTTGAATATTCACTTCATTCATCTTGACATACCCATACACACACCGACACACACACACACACACACTCCTTTATGGCTAACCATGAAACCAAGTAGAACGTTACTTGATTTTATTATGGCTAATGTCAGAGTATTTTACTTATATGACAGAACCTTCATGTCATTTAAGATAATGCGCGCACACACACACACACACACATATATAGATATATACTATATATATATATATACATATATATATATATATATATATATATACATATGAGATGTGTATATGTATATGCGTGGGCATATATACATATATATGTACGTGTGCATGTATATATATTATATATATATATATATATATGTATATATATATATATATATATATACAGTATATATGTATATATATATACATATATATGTATATGTACATGTATTTGTATATATATGTGTACATGTGAATGTACGATTTGGTGTTTTTCTCATATCCTAAGTGCGTCTTCCCCCTTCCTTTTTTTCTATTCTAGATCCATTGAAACTTCTCGTTAATATCAATTAGATAGTATATATATATATATATATATATATATATATATATATCACATCCAGGAGGTGCTCAGATGAGAGGATGGGTGGGAGGGGTGTGGAGTGTATTTAGGGATGAAATGGGTGGGAGTGTTTTTATGCCTTTCCCTTTTTGGCTACCTCCCTTGGAAGGGGGAAAAATATATATATATATATATATATATATATATATTTGATTGTCCTAGATTATCTTCCTTCTAGATTATCTTCCTTTTAGATAATTTCTCTTCTAGTTTATGATTACATGATATCCTCTCCTTCATCTTTTTCTCTCCCGTGTTTTTCTTGGCAATCAATCTGTTATACTTTTACCTCCGTTTCTTCAACTTTTCTTCTGGTATCCAATTAGCTACACGCACCATCCATCCCTAGTACTTTACCCATCTTCGAAATATTCTTTACTATCTTCACTCATTTTATCTCCCTTTTTTCTACCTAAATGAAATCTTTCATATTCCTTCCATTTCAATTATTGATAGTTCCACATCGGGTTTATTAAGACAATCTATATACATTACACCAACCAATGTTACTTGAAGCAATTTGCCCTGCGCCCGCCCAGTGACAGACAGATGCTGACGCATAGTCTCCAGACTACACGAATCGCGGTTGCCTGCCTATAATGAATGCCTATGTATTTTATCAATTATTGACAGTTTTTTATTAATTTATTATAGTGATTTTTTTTTTTGGCATCTGACCTAGAAATGGACCAGAAGGTCTCCTGTCGGCATGCATGCTCTGCCTTCTCTTGATTCGAAAGACTTCCTTCATTGTTCTTCATTTTCATTTCTTTCTCCTCTCACTCGGAAGGCTACAAATCAAATTTTCTTAATTCTTTGAATTCGCTCGATTCTCTTTCCCCTACCGTAACCAACTTTTATCGCTCCTGATTTAATTTATATTCTTTCTGACTTTTTTACTTCACCTTTGTCCAGGTTATCAATATTCTTTCTTTTCCAGCAATCTTATTTCTCAATTCTGGACGCCATCTTTATGGTTACCATACTTCATACTTCGCACGCTGAAATAGACTGTCGGCTATTATTTGAAATTTTCAAACGTCATTTCCTAATTCTAAATTTTCATCTACTTTCCCCCTTCCCATCACCTTTTCTTCTTGCATTTCTAGTTACTTGGTGTAATTCCACACATTTCTACCAATGTTTAATTTCAAATTCTGAATTGTAAGAAAAAAAAAAAACGAAAATATGTTAGTAGTAAATGTTCTCGTTATACAAGGTCACTATACAAAAATGTCGACCTTGTCTCATGTAACAGCTAAACGGTCCAAGGCGCGAAGTCCTCACCATCATCACCATTACCACCATCATCCAGCACCACCGACATTATCATCACCACCAGCACCATTACCACCATCATCGCCAGCGTCATCACCACAACCACCATAATCACAAACAACAAAGATCGCAATACGAGAAAACTGTTAGACAAATGGTCTGCATATTTGATTAAGCCATCTAACCTTGGCGAGCAAGATAACGACGCAGGGAAGACTAATTAACGCTTCTACGTTCAGCGATTCTTTAATTATTTTTTTCTGTCTAGTCACCAAATGATCTAATTCAGAATTAGAGGAAAGTAAAATCTTCCTCTCATGTGTTGATGATTCTTGGTTAACTCTCGGGTTAACTAACTAGTCAGTTATATGAGTAATTTTGTGAAATCCTAACCGTTTTACTCAGTTTCACAAAGAGCTCTCTATGACACTGTTACCGATTTTATTTTGACTAACATCAAGCAATTCTATTTAGTTTGGGTCAGACTTCTCTTGTGAAAGAGGTCAGTAGATCTAAGATACCTACTCTGTGATGGTGCCTTTAACTGTGTTATTCAAACTAAAACTAGGTGATTTTATTCAGTTTGGTGCAAATACTCGTGAATGAATGTTTAGGTTGATATGAGGCATCCAGAAACAGAGGGGCATCCCCGTCCGTCTTACTTGTTTCAAGTTAAGCACAGATCGCTTAACTCGAACCCAGTAAAAGTGTCAGGATGCCCCTCTGTTCTGGACGTCTCGCATATGTGAAGATTAGGTAGACGAATTAAGTTTATCCGAAGTAAGGAGAGACATAAATCAGACTAAGAAAGATAAATACCTCAGTGTTGGCATTATGTCCTCTGAGACCTTTACCCCTTCATTTACGGGTGTCATTTCTCCTCTTAGTTTGCCTCTCGTCAGGCTATATCGTTCATATCCGTGGTACCCTTATGAGTAGTGATTGGGCTATACAAGGAGGAGTGCCACCTAATGTATTATTTAAACAATTCTAAAAGACTTATGGAGATGGAGGGTGCCAATTAATATATCGTTTAGATAATTCTAAAAGACTAATAGGGAGAAAAAATGGAACATGTGGGATCAATTGCATTTTCAGGAAGAGAAGTAATTGCTCAAATCACAGAGAATATTACCAATAAATGCTTAAAATGAAATATAATTTACTCTGCTGAAGCTGAATTATGAAAGATTATCAATATGTAAATTAGAACAAGAATGACCCATGTATTTATACTTCATCCGGTTTTAGAATTTCTATAATTCTATCATAAGTTCTCGTTTGCTCAGCAACATCAAACAAGCATGTGTCAAAAAACACAAAATAAATAAAGACACATAAGTAAGCGTTAACATTGAAAATGATTGCTACACTCTAGATGACATACAAAATAAAATCTTATCAACATCATAAAATTATGTACGAGTTATTTGTAAAACGTCATTTGCTCTAATGATTTATTTCATATTTATTTCAAATAGTGCCATATCGGGTGGTGAGATTAAAAGTTTATTAAAACCAGAGACTCTGATCTCGGTCAGATTTGCATTGCACAGGCAATTTATGATTCCAGAAATGATTACTAATCTAGTTGTTATAATTATAGATATTAGGGGGAATCTCGATAGCATTGTGATCACTCAATCTAGTTTCATTTCATCGAGAATCAATTAATCATTTTTCCCTTTGATTCTCTCACGGGGAAGACTCATATTTCGATGTTAATACTGCATACTACTTAGGGAATTCCCAGCATTGAGAGAAGAACTATAGGAAAGATATACTATATAGGAAATCTGTATGGCCTTGTATTATTACTGACTTATGGGTATGAATCTCAATGGAAAATTAATACAAATAAACTCTCGTGGTGTTAGTTAATGATCAAGAAGTAGGTTTAATATTCAGATAGATAACTGTAACCCTGTAAGAATGTATGGAAGTAGTAACGACCTAAAACCAAACCTAAACTGAATATAATCTGAGCAAATGAAACAATTTGGGAAAAGGTCAGTCTAGGGACTCAATACATAATGTATCGTTCACCCTCCATGAATGACATAAGCAACGATTGGTCAGCTGTTCATAGGTACATGAGTATTGTCATGACTCCTGTTTCTATCATCATTGAACATACTAGGAAAATTACCCTGAATGAAACCCATGCATTATCTAGAAAAACTCGGGTACTGAAAAAATTTGATATAATGAATATGCTCTAACACTATATATAGAAGCAGATGTGAAAAGTGAATATACCAAAGATCACTATAGGTATCTTTTTTAGATTAATGTAATATGTCCGGAGACATCCTTATCATAGATAACTCCTTTACATAAAATTAAATTCAACAAGTCATTAAACGATAATCCTAACTCATTGCTTCTGGGACAGTTACGAAAGCTCATTTATATATTATTTATATTTAAGTTGGCACTCGTAGGATTAGCCGTTATAGCTTGTTGATGGCAGAGTCATAATTAAACGCTCTCCAATGGGGGTGGGGGTTAAGGGTGGGTGTTGATATATATATATATATATATATATATATATATATATATATATATATATATATATATATATATTATATATATATATATATATATGTATATATATATACCTTTTTTGTTATTAAATCAAAGGTAGTGCTTAGCTTATGCTTACGTACACATCTTTTACCATTGCTAATGTCGGTGTTTGACAGATAAAATCCAACGGGAAATAGAAACACGACATTTATAATCTAACTTCGAAAGGCAACCACTACAATAAGCCAGTATATATAGCGGCCCGTACACTTGCAGACCACCTATCCGGCCGAATGACAAAATCAAGACTGTGCAGGTCAAGCTGTGTATGTATCACTGACGTGGTCTGTTCAGGTCGCCTCTCAGGCTCCCGGACCGACCAAATTCGGGCAGATTAGATCTGATCAGGCAAGATCCGGTGTAGTACACCCATTCACATCTGATGGCATCTAGTCATGCCATGGGGAATAGTGCCCAACATCATATGGCATCTATTATTGCCATGGGAAATAATGCCACAGAATCATTTGTCATGTATTCTTGACAGAGTGCAGGATCCCCGTACATTTGACACATGTTCTTGCTATGATGTATTATTACAGAATGATTTTTTTTGTATACATATATATATATATACACATATATTATATATATATATATATATATATATATATATATATATATAGTCGATATATGGCACTTGATATTTTCATGCGATTGATTGATAGTTATGACGTAATGATTTATTACGTAATTCATGATATTCATTATAACGTAAATAATTGAAGACCTGGTTTGCCAGCACGTCTGGCACCCCCCCCCCCATCTATTTTGGTGGAAAAGACTGAAGAAAGTGCATAGTTTGAACTCTCATAGAAAAGCAATACTAATGGTTTATAGTAAAGGCTATTATGAACACCATGAAATCATTTCAAGATTTCTCTTGACTACAGAGGAAAAACAATTCATAGCACAAATTAAAAAACAAAAAATCTTATGAAATGCATAAATATGATCAAATTCATAAAACGTCAATTACTTCAAAACCTATGATAATATTCCTGCAAAATCAACACGTCTGTCTGCACGAGACATGCCTCATTCGAAAATTATCAGCTGTGAGGCCCGTCGCTAGGCCTATCACATTCTGTTCGCGAACCCACCGGCGGGAGGAACTGAACGATTTTAATGGAATAATATATGCTCCTCCAGATATTGTCCTCCCAAAGCAATATCATACATGTAATTTCCACTCCCCAGTCCTTTCAATACATTTCATTAGCACTCTCCTTGAATAAATTGCGTTACCCCAATCAACGTCGTGGGTAGTAAGCACAACCTAACCTAACCCAACCTAACCTAACGTAAGCTATCCTTACCTGACCTAACCAAGTCTCCTGACCTAATCTAACCCAGCCTAACCTAATCTAACCTAACCCAACCTAAACTAAACTAACCTAACATAACAAAACCAAACGTATCCTAACTTAACCCAAGCTAACCTAACCTCACCTAAAGTAAACTAACCTAATCTAACCTAGCCTATTCCAACCTAAACTAACCAAACCTAACCTATCTAATATATGCTAACGTGATCTTACCTAACCTAACCTAACCTAACCAACCTAACCTAATCAGCCTAATCTAACCTAAACTAACATATTCGAACATTACCAAAATAACTTAACCAACCGACCTAACTTAATATAAACTTGACCGCCACAGCGGTACATATTGTACATATACTCGTATGTCCTACTCTGACTCAGTAGATTCCGTGCTTTATGGGACTGATTTCAGAAGTTTCATGTTTCATTAGACTAGGGGGTGCATATCATTCAGAGGGAGTGTATATCATACACATAATATACACTAGGGAGTGTAAATTTCATGTATAATACTGACTGGGGAGTGGAAATTATACGTATAAAAATGACTGGGGATTCAAATTTCAAGGGAGTGAGTGACATTGGTTCCGGCCGATTTGAGTGTGTGTGGGCACTTCCGGCATTGTGAGAAAATGTCGGGTAGAAAAAAAGATGACGAAGAAAAGCGATTTTGGACAGAATTCATTGAACTCCACCAGGATTATCCATGTCTTTGGAAAATATAAAGGTATATGCTGATAAGAAAAAAAGAAGGAAAAAAAAAAAAAAAAAAAATCATGCATATAATGTTCCAGTCCGAAAATTATGAGAAAAAGATCTCACAACAACAAAGGAAATAGTGAAGAAAAAATGATAATAATTTGAGGGCTCTTTCCGGAAAAAAAAAATCAGGATCAATGAAATCAGGTGGGTTCTGGTGCTTATTATCTTCATCTTAGCTTCTTGAGGTATCATTCATCATATCTACTACTGCTGACCCTATCCAAAAGCCGAAAAAAAACTTTTGATTTACATTTCTTCTGTATCCAATCACCGTTCTTTGTTTTTAAGTAAGATATTGATGACATACATTTAGATTATGCATAAATGGTTTCGCAGGTGCTAGTACAGATGATGTACCCAGTCTATGGTGTTTTGATCATCTTTTGTAAATCCCTTTATTCGCATCAGATGTTTCAGGTATTATTTGTCTCAGGGCTTAAGGAGAAATACCTATTGAGTATTTCAGGTCTCCATAGGAACGCCCCGTGCAAAAAAAAAAAAAAAAAGAGTAGCCATTAGTCTTTCATTCGTTGTAACTGCCATCTGCATACACGTGTCTTGCTTTTCAATGAGTGGACTCACTAAAGACAACAACTGTAAATACCTTTTCTCATTAAATTTGTAGGTAATTAAACCAATCACCTGGGTGTAGCCTTAGCTTCTCCAGTAAGTTAAAGCGAGATGGCTCTTCTCTTTTCTGCATCCATTCCTTGGCTCACATCTTTCTCTAACTTTTCTTCTTCTTCTTCCTCTCTTTAATTACCATCACTATGACAGTTATAATGAGGAATTCTAGTTCTGTGCTGTTCATTGCAGAGGCCATGTTGGTCCGCACACTACTACGCAGTTGCTTGAACTGAAGGTTTGACTGTGTGTGGGGGTGGTTCCGGCCGTGTGTTCAGGCCGCCTTAACGCACGGCCGGAGAGGCGGCCTTCCAGTGTGTGAGGGGAAGGGGGCGCTTATGAAATACATAGTGGTTATGATTAGCTTGACCTACGATGAATTATAATGTAAAATGAATGTTATTATTTATTGGGGGGCCTTTGTCCTTTTCTTTAATTTTCTACGATATTGATGAGTAAAAATACGAAATATATTTGAATCTTGTCCCGTAGCGCGAGTCTAAGACCTTTGTACATGAGAATACCATACTCACGGTGTACCTAAAATATATTCATCCAAAGATATGTACAGCAATAAAGAAAATAATCATACTGGCCCTATTAGACATAAATAATGAACGAATAAAAAGGCATACGAATAAATACGTAAAAATGAAATAATAACAATAAAAAATGTAATGATCTGGTGAAGCAAAAGGTCAGCCATCTATAAAGCTCGTTTATTATGAATGATTACGTCAGTGATTCTTACTAACGGGGTGTGGGGGGTGGGGCTTGGGTTGGGGTTCCAGGTACTCCCTGTGGGGTTGGGTTGGGGGGATGGTGTGGGAGGGATGGGGGGTGAGCTTCCAAAGAGTAGGAGAAGGTTGCAAAAAAAAAAAAAAAAAAAAAGTCTCTTTGCCAACATGGTTGAGATTTATATGAGTTAGATAATTAGCCCAGATAACAAAGTAGCCTTCTTGGTAAAACAGTAAAACCCGCATTTGTATGAAAGGGAGGCAGGAAATAAATGGGAAATTATGAAGAGTTGTAAAAAAAAAAAAAAAAAAAGGGCAACTATATTAGAGTCTGATGAACGCCAGGTGATTTAGTTAAGTGTTCTTGTAATCTACAGAGATTAAGGAACATAATTTAATTAGAAAAGAGAATCCGTAATTAAACAGGGAGACCCACTCAGAGAGAGCAACTCGGTCGCATCCTCGTCTTCCTTACTTCTCTCATTTTATCTTCTGTACTGTTTCCTGCTTTCATCGTCTTAATCCCTCCTCATACCCGTAGAGTAATTAAGGGATTAATCTGTTATCATGGCTTTATCGTCACTCGTACGATAGAGAAAGGGCTATACGTTAGCATGGGTATGGTTTCTTGGCTGCCTGTGTATACACACGGGGACAAGGACATTCGTGTATATATTCTAACTAAGAAATACACACTTATTGTCTTCCTGTCTTTCTCTATGTCTGTCTGACTACCTGGCTAGCTGTCCGGTTATCCATGTGTCTGTATGTCTGTCCGTCTGTCTGTCCGTCCGTCTGTCTGTGTCTGTCTGTCTGACTAGCTGGCTATCTGTTCATTTATCCATCTGTCCCTCTGACCTTCTATCTGTCTGTTAGTTTGGTTTTCTCTCTCTTTTTTCTGCCTGTCTGTCTGTCCATCTATTCACCTGTCCTTCAGTCTGCCTCTCTCTGTCCCACAGTAAGTCTGTCCGTCCGGTCTTCTATATTTCTGTTAGTTTGGTTCTCTCTCTGTCTTTTGGCCTGTCTGTATGTAAGTGTATCTGTTTATCTGTCTGTCTATGCCTTGTGTGCCCATCTATGTATATAATTGTGTATCTGTCTATTTGCCTATGAATCTGTATGTTTGCTTGTGTATGTTTATGTCACTTTACTTCTGTCAGTTTATTTGTTTGTATTTCTCTCTCTCTTTCTTTCCATCTTCCTCTTTTTCTCTCTATTCTTATCCCCCCTCTCTCTCTCTCTCTTCCCTGAGTAAACCTTTGCTTGTAATGTTGTCTAAAAAGCTTTTGCGTATAATATAGAACACAAATTTCCTCTGGACCATCTCAGCAACTCTGTCAACAATGAACCTCACGTTATGGCAATATACTCATAATATCTGCGCTTGACTGGCTGTTACACTGAGCGTTCGAGATCAATGCCCAATCAGGCGTAATCATGTTAAGGATATTGCCATAGCATGTTTTTTCTTGTTTTGTATATTCGTTTGGACGGGCTATATCTGCCTCTACAAACTATTTCCTTTGATATTGAAAAGGTTAAAAGAGTAGTTCTTTTCATCATGGTCTATGGCATGTCATCAGCGAATAAGTCTCCGTCGAGGCAGTGGTATGTAATGCAGGTATGTTTTAAAAATTCACCTGAAAAAAGTACGTTCAACCTTGTTCTGAACCAAAATGACTATTGTATTCAAACATAGTTGATCTTAAAAAGTAAAACTGTCAATTTCACTTTTACAGAGTATGCATACGACATTCCAATGTAGTTGATCTTAAAAAGTAAAACTGTCAATTTTACTTTTGTAGAGTATGCATACGACATTCCACTGTAGTTGATCTTAAAAAGTAAAACTGTCAATTTTACTTTTACAGAGTATGCATACGACATTCCACTGTAGTTGATCTTAAAAAGTAAAACTGTCAATTTTACTTTTACAGAGTATGCATACGACATTCCACTGTAGTTGATCTTAAAAAGTAAAACTGTCAATTTTACTTTTACAGAGTATGCATATGACATCCACAGCCACATTGATTTGCTAACATCCGTCGAGTCCAAAATGACCAAACTTCTCTCTTTACGACAGAGAGAACCTCATCGACTCTACCCTTGATCCCAAAGAGCAATTCCAGCTAATACCTACTCCGAGCACATGTGTTCTAATTCCTATCATTTATCATTTTCCTAGTCTTTCTGCACCCAACTTTATACCTATTCTAAACCTTTATGCCCCCCAAAAATTACAGTTTCCAGTTCTCTTTGAATACAGACTATACATGACATAATCATTATCATAGCTCATTCTTTTTCAAATTCCTTCTTCTCTCACCATATACCTGATCTAAACAGCTATACTCTGATTATATAGTTTCTAGTCTTTTTTTAAGTCTTATATAGAATCTAAACCCTTATGTACCTTAATCATTTATAGTCTTTAGTTTCTTCTGTTCGTAATCCTATATCCCCTTAGTTGTTCTACATACCTTTCACCTCTACTTTGCATCCAAACAATATTTCTGCCTTGACCGATACGCTCTCCCCTTTTCCCTCTTTCCCTTGTCTTCCGTTCTTTGTTTCTTCCTTTTTCACCTATTTTTCATGTCGTTCTTTTATTAAAACTTGTTCCAATATTCTGGGACAGGCTTTTGTCTTGTCTTTTCTCTCACGGTTACTTTCTTGCACTTATATATTTTTCTCACTAGTCCTTTTTCCTCTTCTCTATCTTTCATCAATTTGGTATTTTTTCTTCAGCAATCTATTTTTTTCTTCTTCTTTTCCATTATTTCTCTACTTCCTTTTCTACTTTTACTTCCTTCGTCTCTATATCACTTTGCTTCAGTTCTTTCTTACATTATCCTTTTCCTTCGTCTTTCTCGTTATCTTCTTCTCCTCCTTCCTTTCCTTCCTTACTTCTCCTTAACCTGCGCTCGTTTTCCTTAACTTAAGCTAAACTGATTTTGTTGACCACCAGATTTCCATCTTCCCATTCTCCTCAAAGTTGGGCTGTTCCTACATGACATTTCGTTCTTCTTCCGCCTCACTACTCGACCCACCTCCTCCTCCTCTTCCTCCTCTTCTTCTTCCTCCTCTTCTTCCTCCTTCTCTTCCTCCTTCTCTTCCTCCTCCTCCTCTTCCTCTTCCTCCTCTTCTTCCTCCTCCTCTACCTCCTCTTCTTCCTCCTCTTCTTCCTCCTCCTCTTCCTCCTCCTCTTCCTCCTCTTCTTCTTCCTCTTCCTCCTCCTCTTCCTCCTTCGCTTTAATTTCTATCATTCACACACCGCTTGTCTATGTCTCTACGTGCCTAGTCCTATTTTATATTCAACCTTTCAATATATCCTATTCTTTTTCTTCTGGTAATGTTTCTTTGAATATACTCACTTCTTTTCACGCTTCATCGTGGCTTAATCGGAAGCGTGCTGGTCTCACATTAGCTTGGTTGCGGGTTCGGATCCCACGCTTATCTCCAATTCCCAGCAGTTGAATGTTACCTGCCCCAACAATTCAAGCGTATAATGGTGCCAATATGACGGCTTCGGCCGCAGTTACAGGCCTCCTGGTGTAGGCTTCTCACCTTCTTCCTTCTTCTTCTTCTTTTCTTCTTCTTCTTCTTTTTCTTCCTTCTTCTTCTTTTTCCTTCTTCCTTCTTTTTTCTTCTTCTTCCTTCTTCTTCTTCCTTCTTCTTCTTCTTATTCCTCCTTCTTCTTATTCCTCCTTCTTATTCCTCCTCCTTATTCCTCCTCCTTTTTTATTCCTTCTTATTCCTTCTTATTCTTCCTCCTTATTCCTTCTTTTTCTTCTTCCTTCTTCCTTCTTCTTATTCCTTCTTCTTATTCCTCCTTCTTATTCCTCCTCCTTCTTATTCCTCCTTCTTATTCCTTCTTATTCCTTCTTATTCTTCCTCCTTATTCCTTTTTTTTCTTCTTCCTTCTTCCTTCTTTTTCCTTCTTCCTTCTTTTTCCTTCTTCCTTCTTTTTCCTTCTTCCTTCTTCTTCCTTCTTCCTCCTTCTTATTCCTCCTTCTTACTTCTCCTTCTTATTCCTCCTTCTTACTTCTCCTTCTTATTCCTCCTTCTTATTCCTTCTTATTCTTTCTTCTTCTTCCTTCTTCTTCTTCTTTTCTTCTTCTTCTTCTTTTCTTCTTCTTCTTCTTTTCTTCTTCTTCTTTTTCCTTCTTCCTTCTTTTTTCTTCTTCTTCCTTCTTTTCCTTCTTCTAATAAGTTTTCTTTGACTCCATTCATTTCATTCTCACGCTTTATCTTCTTCTTCCTCACTCCTCTTTCTCTTCTGACAACGTTTCCTTAACTGTATTCATTTCTTTCTCATCCTTTATCGTCCTTCTCCCTCAACTGCTTTGACGTCTTCGGCGGACCCATCTCTTCGCATTGGCACCGGACCCTCGCCTTCCACTCAAAGTTCTTCTCCCGCTCTCCTCCGTGTGCATGTAACACATCCATTTCCTCCTTTTTCTCCTCTTCGTTCTTTCCTTCCTTTCCCCTCCCCTTCTAATTCCTCATTTATCTTTAATTCTTTCTGAGCGACTTGTCTCTCCTTCCTTCTCCCCAAGTTTGTTCCCCATCTTCCGTTTTTTTTCTTCTTCCTACCTTCCTTGTTTTCTTTCTTCCTTCATTCCATATTTTCTTCCCTTTTTTTTGGTTTGTTCTTTTCCTCTTTTCCTTCTTTCTTCCTTCCTTCTTTCCTTCTTTCTCTGTTTCTTCGTCTCTACTTCCTTTCCATCCTCTCTTACATTCTTCTTTCCTTCCTTCCTTAATATCTTCCTATTATCCATTCTTTCCCTTTTCCTTTTTATTCCTTTCTCCTCCTCTTCTTTAATTCATCTTTTTTCGTTCCTACCTTCTACCCTTCCTTACATTCTCCTTTTCTCCCTTTCTTCCTTCCTTCTTTATTTCTTCCTGTCCTCCATTCCTCCTTCCTTTCTTTCTTCCTTCCTTCTCTTCTCTTTTGATTCATCTTTCTTCTTTTCATTCTACCATGCATCCTTCCTTACATTCCTCTTTTCTTCCTTTCTTCCTTCCTTCCTTCCTTCCTTCCTTCCTTCCCTCCTTCCTTCCCTCCTTCCTTCCTTCTGTAATCTATCCTCTATACTTCCTTCCTTTCTTTCTTCCTTACGCCTTCATTCATTTCCTTCTTTATCCTTTTCCTTCTCTGACGAAAAAATAAATTACTAAACAATTTTAATATGTATATATCTCTTCTCTACCAACACGCGATTCCCTCCAATTCCCAGCAGGGATTGTTTGTTACCTGCCCCGCCAGTATAAGCACCCAGGGCAAATGTTGCGGTTTTGGCTGCAGATACTCAGCGCCTCTTGGGGTAGGTACCTCACCTTCTCCCTCCTTCACCTATACCCGGTTCTTTTCCATTCCCTTTAAGCCAACAGTGTTATAGACAGAGTGGTTCTCGGGCGTAATTCTTTGTCATTTTAACTCCTGAATCAGCCTCTCTTGTTACTAAAATGAATAAAACATATATATACATAGAATAGTCTGGTGGTGTCAGACTAAAGAAATATACTAAGAAATACTGTAGATTAAACAATTAGGATGAGTCGTAAGAAACACTGATCTCACTATTGTATCAATACATAAAAAAGTTGAGGCGTGAAGACAGAATGAATGGTAGGGTGGTGAGTTTAAACGCCAAGAATCCGTTGAAGTTTTATTTCTGACGTTTCGTCCAACTAGGACTTCTAGGACAATGAAGAAGTCCTTGTTGGACGAAACGTCAGCAATAAAACTTCAACGGACTCTTGGCGTTTAAACTCACCACCTTACCACTCACATAAAAAAGTATTTTGAAAAAAACTATATATAACCTAGGACAAATCTTCTAAGAATCATATAAAACGCAAGACAATGCACAACAGCAATACAAACTTATCCATAAGGGCAGAAGCGCTGTTA
>NC_134790.1:21239639-21247139 GCF_046742065.1 Oratosquilla oratoria
GATTGGGGTACTTTCTTTTAAATGTCTTGAACCTACGCTCTAAATAGTACAACTGGTATTGCCTGTGTCCTCTTCCACCATTACCACAAAAATTGTTGTAGCCTGCGTAATAGTGCTTCTTGAAATTTTCTACAACCTCGGAAGAAATACGAACACCAAGAACTTCGAGATCTTCGAGACCTTCCAGAACTTCGAGACCTTCGAGAACTTCGAGACCTTCGAGAACTTCGGCACTTTCGAGAACTTCGTCACCTTCGAGAGCTTCGGCACCTTCGAGAACTTCGGCACCTTCGAGAGCTTCGGCACCTTCGAGAGCTTCGGCACCTTCGAGAGCTTCGGCACCTTCGAGAACTTCGGCACCTTCGAGAACTTCGGCACCTTCGAGAACTTCGGCACCTTCGAGAACTTCGGCACCTTCGAGAACTTCGGCGCCTTCGAGAACTTCGGCGCCTTCGAGAACTTCGGCGCTTTCGAGAACTTCGGCGCTTTCGAGAACTTCGGCGCCTTCGCGAACTTCGGCGCCTTCGCGAACTTCGGCGCCTTCGAGAACTTTGGCACCTTCGAGAACTTCGGCACCTTCGAGAACTTCGGCACCTTCGACAATTTCGGCACTTTCGAGAACTTCGAGAACCTCGACACCTTCGAGAACTTCGGCACCTTCGAGAACTTCGGCAGCTTCGAGAACTTCGACACCATGGCTTAACGATTATCATTCTTTACTCAACGATGATCGTTCACGGCTCAACGATGATCGTCCATTGCAAAACGATGATCGTTCAGGGCTCAACGATGATCGTCCATGACTCAACGATGAGCGTCCATGGCCTAACGATGATCGTCCACGGCTCAAGGTTGAGTCGTCGAAATCGAAATTAGTCGATCGATCGAATCGAGAAAAAAGTCTGACAGACAGACAGACAGACAGACACGAAACCGCTTTTATTTATAAGACAACAAAAATTTACGATGAAATGACTTTATTGATTCCTTGATGGAGAAATCCTTGCAAGTTTGATATAACGTTGGAAATTTAGCGGCATGTTCTCGTTTTAAAAACACAACTTGCTTTTTGTTTTTCGACAGGTGCTGGTTTTTTTTTTTTTTTTCGTTTCTGTAACCCATTTCCAAAATGGCGGTTTCTTCGTTTCATTACTGCTGAAGTTTCAGGCATCTTTCAGAGGTTGAGTGTACACGTGCCCTTGATATCACGTCGGGCTCTGCCAAAAAAAATCGAATAGACCTTTACTCTCGGACAGGGGTCAGCATGTCCGCATTCTCCCGGGTTCTGACGGATTGGGAAAACCGATCGGGTCACAGATTTTTAGTAATAGAAGATATCTATTCATTTATCTTTTACACCCGACATTGACATGGGCCGAAAGCTCTCCTGCATAACAATCAATTTTAGGCGGCTGAGTGAGCAGTCTTCAGGTTGGCAGAGGGGCTAATGACCAGTTCGATTCAAGAAACTCTATCTGCAAGCGACTAAAAACATGTGTCTTCGGAAGGACCATCATCGACCACGTCACCACGTTCAAGAGGGTTAAGCGCTGCGATCACGGAAATTAACGTGGTTATAGAATTCGCCGCGATTACGAAACTCGCCACGATTATGAAACTCGCCACGACGCAGTCAGGAAAGTCGCCGCCAGTAAGAAACTCGCCGCGGTTACGGAAGTCGCCGTAGCATCGTCCTGATAAACGCCGCCGATCCGTTTAAGTTAATTATCATACTTAATCGGTTTTGTGTCCCCTTCGTCACTTCAGGTAACCTCCATTACAGTACCTCCGGTCTTTCGATTCGGATGAGACATGCGCGGCGTCATCCGACCGCAGAGAACGTCTTCGTCGGATGAAACGGTATTCCCAAATCCCAACTCAAAAAAAGTGAATAAACAAATTTATGTATAACTGAATTAGAATAAAATAGATTAAAATAAAGTAAACAGGTAAATGGATAAACAAACAAGATGGAATGAGATCAAATAAAGTACTCAAAGAGGCGCTTGGATGTAACCGAAATCATCCCCTTCTGACTTTCGGGCCTAAAACAGAAACCTCGGAAGCTTCCGCGTTCGTACGCAGACTTGTGACACTAATAATCCTCATTTATTTAATTCGCTTTTCGAAATGGCCGTTTTCTCCACCTAAGAGAGGCAGTTATTATAATTCTCGGAAGCCCCCACTTGCCCGTCTGCCATAGCAGGAAGGGCAAAGGTGGCGGCATTGGTTACAGTACTGCACTTCCGTATACTATCATCATTCATCCCGCAAACTATAAGCCACGAGGAAATTCTTTTGTTAAGCCTTACGTGACTTGTGATATCTTAATCCCTGTAACCAGCGGTTGCTGATCATAGGTTAGGTAAAAGAAAAAAATAGTCTTTGAATCCGTTCTTTCCCTAGTGAAATGATCGTAGTTATATACAACAATTCAGGCAGAAGTCTATGGTAATAGATAACATAACATATGTGATTACTATGCTTTATATACAAGAGGAGTGTATACAGGATGACAATTGCTGAAAAAGAATACGAGTATTATGGAGATGATACATATAGCAATAGATATGTTGCGAGAAGGGAAGGGGTGACTTTAACAAATCCCACCACGCAAACCTTTTCACTCACTACATCATTTCTTAAAATCAATAAATTCTTAAAAACAAAGAATTTATCTGTGATCTGAGATAAATGATCTTCGATCTATAAACATACTATTTTCATGACCTTAAATATAGTCTCATTTCCGACCTTGGTGCCTCTCTGACCTTAATGTCTCGTGCGTGACCTTTGTGCCTCTCTGACCTTAATGTCTCGTGCGTGACCTTTGTGCCTTCCTGAATGTTTACTTCCACATTTATTACCTCCGACAAGGAAATTATTTTTCGGCCGTGTTTTTGTTTGTTTGTTTGTGTTTGTTTGATTGTTTGCCCGCGTTGGTCATTTTTGCTTGTTCATCTGGTATCGTGTGTACGCAAAACTTTATGTACGAATTTTAGTTAATTCATTCTTACTTGTCTATTAATGTGTATATCTATTTACTCATTCATTTGTTTGTTTGTTTCTTGATTTCTTTTTCTTTTCATTTACCTAGTTATTCATTTATCTTCTATTTACTTAAATATTTGTTCGAATGTTCATTTACTTATTTATTTATCTGTTTATTAAATTATTCATTTACTTATTCATTTATTCATCTATTTATTGATATATTAGTTTATTTTTCAACTATTCACTATATATATCTTTAATAGTGGATTGCGATCATGATCTAGGATGATTTTTTTTACTTTTATTACTAAAAGTGTAAAGTATTGTATGCGAACATTAACAATCGCAAGACTTTTTCACATAATTCTGCCTTTCTCCAATATTATGGTCATATCATTTTCTCCACCTCTAAGGCCCAACCCGTCTTCACTCTTTATCTCTTTGTAATATTTTTTAACACGGGTTCCTCACAGTACAACTAACTGCACCCCTTGCCCCTTATATACTTCGTCTTCCCCCTCTCTTTCTCCCCATGCCGGGCGCATATTCGTTAATAGAGCTTGATGCTATAATTAAACGTTTTATAGTGAAAGCCAAAACCCTGAATAATCTTGCTATGATGTTGATGCGTATATTGTGTAACAGCACGGCGCATCATTCCGTTTTTTTTTTGTTTTTTTTTTGTATCGAGAGTTATGGTCCTGTTTTGCATGTCGCTTTGCATTATGGGGGCAAAGTCTGAGGGTTGCAGTAAATTGTGGTGAATTATTTACACGTGGATTTGCCAGCAGTTTATATGTTCAAAACCATGCTGGTCTCCTTTCTGGATTTGTTTCCACGGCCAAAGTGTGTCTTCACCTGTTCAAAGGTACATGTATTACTACAGTGTTATGTTCACCTTTTCCAGGGTCTACATATTGGTGCAGGAGTGTGTATGTCCACATTGAACAGACTCTGCTCCCAAGACCATCACCAGAAGAGAAGATACCAAGAGTTTAATGACTATAACGTGTGTTCACGTCTTCCAGGGTATATGCACTGGTATAAAAGTGTATACGTTCACCTACAAGAGTGTGTGTTCACATTGAATAGACCTTGTTCCAAAGATCAACCCTAGAAGAGAGGACCCCAAGTGATAAATGACGATGTTTGGAAAAATAGGGGTTACTGAGGACGGTATTATATGCAACAGATCTAGACTTAGTCTATTTAGAATCTAGAGAATGTGAGGATAGATCACGTGAATTCCAAGAAAGATTTGAACGAACAGAGACGAGCGTGGAGCTTCATACTGCCGTGGTCTTGTGCCTGTAGATTGAGTTATTGATCTACAAAAGTCTGATCACGTCTACGTAGTGTCAGGGGGATTAGGATGTCCTAGTCTATAATTTAAGGACTTTTATCCTCTCTCCACCAAAGGGTCACGCAAAGGTGAATAAAAACAGCTTAATGTCGGTTAGAATAAAGGGATTAATGTCAACAGCTACGGAAGGGGTTAATCTTTATGGATCTTACTCGTTCCCTTCACAAGAGGATTAACAAATATGAATGAAAAAATTGAATGAGTATTTAAGAGTCATTTAATACAGAATGGTTTGTTGTAGGTAATGTTTCTTACACACACACACACGCACACGCACAAGCACACATATATATATATTATATATATATATATATATATATATATATATATTGATCAACACTGAATGGGTCCCAGTGAATAGATTTACATTTATCAAACCCAATTCACTTTAATTCTAAGCCATCAACATCGATAGTGCAATCGGTTAAGTCACTATCACTTGTCACGTGCTAGCGCAGCTTCGAGTTCTTTGCTGTACCACGTTTCAATTTCTGCATGTATGCCTCCCCGAGTTTCTCGATGTTGATGGCTTAGAATTAAAATTGTGGTTGATATATATATATATATATATATATATATATATATATACACACATGTATATACATATATTTATAAATGTGTGTGTGTCAGTGTGTGTGTGTGTACATATTTTATTTATCTATTTATTTATTTTCAATACGGATGTTTTTGTTTGGATCCACATTCAAAAGGAATATCTTCCAGCTTTTCTAGGAAACGCCAGACGAGGAGTAGTGAAATACGTATGTCAGTCCTGTGGTAGATCCGTTTTTCTAAAACTATTGATATATAACAACTTACACTTTTTTCATTTTCTATGATATAATCATCAGACTTGATGGGCGCGTTCTTTATGATATAATGATCATTACGAAAGTCATTAGACCCAGACTGAACAATCTTTTTATAGAATTTGTGTACGTGATCCACACTATATAGAAAATATGCAAATATGTCTTCACTTATTAAATATTTTATTTACGTGTATAGTGCCGGGTATGTATTATTAGGTTATATTTGGGTTATGTATATCTATAGGCTTTAGGGAACATATCAGGAATCTAGAGGATCGGAGATCCAATTAGACGTAAAATGTGTGGCGTATCCGCCCTCCGTTTTCCCTGCCCGCCTACGTGACTTTTTCAAAATTTCCCTTAGTAACAAGACCACCTTTCTCACCCGTACCGCTCTCTTCAGGTTTTTAGCAGGAAAGCATGGCGTACCCAAGGTTAGGTATCGGCTAGTCCGAGTACGCGGAGACGGAACCATGGGTTGGTTTATGAAAAAAACAAAAAAAAAAACAAAAAAAAACAAAAAAAAACGCATTTTTGTGAGAACCTGGGAGAAATGGTGTAGTCCCATATCACCGGACTTATAGGTAATTAAACCCGATGTGAGTAATTTGATTAGGATAGGTGACGACATAAAAGAGGGTTAGATAGACAAAACCATTAACATGGTATAAGGATAGGAAGCCGACTGGAGGAAAGGTTCGTACCTAGTCGAGCAACAAAGAATAATTCTAAGACAGCATCTCACCCACGGAGGTCGGTCCTTGTTTGTTGTGGTCCTAACACAGAGGAAGCATGCAATATGTTGATATTGTAGTACATGTTATATAGTAGTCTAGTTATTATGGTGGCGAACTGTTGTATTAAAATAGCTACAAGTAAATTTAGTGATACAAGTGTTCGAACTGTGATTCTAAGGCTACATCTCGCCCATGCAGCAGTCCTTAAACGTCCATTAACATACTACATGATATATTAACGAAAAGAGTAAGTTGTTTTATTAGTACGGTGTGGCCTCCATCGCTCACCAGACAATAGGAATATAAGTTCAGAACGTTAGTTATTACAGGATTTACAAAGGATTACAAAGGCGGAGCATGCCGACAGGAGACCTTTTGATCCATATCTAGGTCGGATGCGAAAAAAAAATCATATTAATAATAAAATAATAAATAAAAACTATAATAATGTAAATAACAAATAAAATACATAAATAAATGCATAGGTATAGTTAAATAATAAACAAACAGGTAAATAGTAAATAATAATAAATTGACATATAACTAATGATAAATGAAAATCAGACAGACAAATGATGTACTGGGGTTAGATTGAATTTCTGCTTCGAGAACGGGCGGCGGATCATTATGGCGTAGAGGTCCAACCAATGTGATACGAAATATTATTTACTTAATTTGATTTATTCGTTTTATTCACTTATACTTCTAAACTGTCTTTTCTCGTGCCAAATGCCTTATCCCTAGGTTACACCAGCTACCAAAAATCTTCATGTGTTACGTTATGTATGTTTAAATATCGTTATGTTTAGATATCGTAGTGTAATATTGGAGTCCGCTTCAAATTCCTGTGTTCAGTTATAATTATATTTACTTAGTTTATTTATATATATATATTCATATATATTCAGATATAAGTAAATAAAGATAATTCAAAATTTTAAACATCTCATTTTATTCAAATAAAAATAACACCGCCATTATACTGGTCAAAGCAGCGGTAGGATTAAAACCACAATTTTTTAGATTGAATATAGTTAATATTTGGTTAAAGATAAAAATTAGATCATTACATGCATATATACAGTAGTTTCTTGGCACAAAGTAGTATGTTTTTATGTGATACAACATCAGTGTTCATGTATTTCATTTGAGAATACAACACACTTCCCCCAACCCTCCCTTCACCTAAGGTGGTATTCTTGTTACAAAGTCGAATTAAACTTTTGTGGGTCCCCAAAATTTATATTACATCGTGAAACTAGTTCAACGCGCTATGGTTTATCATATTTTTTACTTTTCAAACTCATTATGAACTTAATGTTTTCTTGCTATCGTGTTTGCCTTTTTTTCAGACAAGCTGTCAAGAATTCTAGTTAAAGAATATGAGATTTCGTGTCCGGGATATTGCATTTCTTGAATATAATATCAAAAACTTATTTTCAGAAATTCATTCTTACCATTTATGTAATTCCCAGAAGTTTGTGTTCACCAATGATTTGGTATCCACTACTTATACAATTTTCAGAAGTGAAAGTTTACAACTCATATGATTTCAATAATTTTGTGTTCACCACTTATAAAACTTCCAGAAGTT
>NC_134790.1:21257139-21264639 GCF_046742065.1 Oratosquilla oratoria
CCTTTCCTTTTGTCCTGCCCGACGAAAGCACCTCGAAGGCACTCCTAAGCCGCCTCGAAGGCACTCTTAAGGCACCTCAAAGGCACTCTTAAGGCACCTCGAGGGTACTCTTAAAACACCTCAAAGGCACTCCTAGGCACCTCAAAGCTATGCCTATGGCACCTCGAAGGCACTCCTAGGACAATACGAAATCACCTCGAAGGCACTCCTAAGACAACACGAAGGTATCTCGAAGGCACTTCTAAGGCACACCGAAGGCAATCCTAAGGCACCACGAAAGCACTCCTAAGACACGCCGAAGGCCATCCTAAGTCACCTTAAATGGACTCCTAAGACACCTCGAAAGTACGGCTACGGCACCTCGAAAACACTTAAGGCACCTCAAAGTCTAGGCATCTCGAAGCCACACCAAAGGCACCTCAAAGGCACTCCAAAGGCGCCACAAAGGCTCCTTAAAAGCACTCGTAAGGTACCTCAAAGTCACTCCCAAGGCACCTCGAAGCCACGCTAAAGGCACCTCGAAGCCACGCCTAAAGCACCTCGAAGACATTCCTAAGGCACCACGAATGTACCTCGAAGGCACTTCTAAGGCACGTCGAAGGCACTTATAAGGCACCAGAAGGTGCCTTGAAGGCACTCCTAAGCCACCTCAAAGGCACTACTAAGGCATCTCGAAAGCACTCCTATGGCACCTCGAAGCCACGCCTAAAGCATATCGAAGCCACACCTAAGGCATCTCGAAGTCACTCCTACAGCATTTTGAAGTTATTCCTAAGGCACGTCGAAGGTACTCCAAAGTGACCTCAAAAGCACTTCTAAGGCACCTTGAAAGAACTCTTAAGGAACCTCGAAGGCAGTTTTAAGGCACCTTCAAGGCAATCATAAGGCACCTCGAAGACACGCCTAAAAGCACCTCAAAGGCACTCTTAAGGCACTTCAAAGGGATTCCTAAGGTATCGTATCAGAAGAGAAAATATTATGAATTCGTCCTTGCGAGCGCAGTAAACATGGTATTCCAAGAATATGAACACATTCTTTGAAATGCTTCGTAACACTGTCGAATCCGTTGTACCGCGCTATTATCAACTGTGTCTCGAAAATGATGGTTATTAGTTTGAACATTTTACGAACACGCAGTGGAGACTAGACTAGACCTCGGAGAAAATGAAAGAAACGAAAACAACCTTGAATCTATAATTGATCATTATTTTCTAGAAACTGTTGATAGCGCGGACCATGGGATTTTCCAATGTTACGAAACATTTGAAACAGTGGGTATATATATATTTTTTATACACCCTGTATATCAAAATGGTTATTTTCGAGAGTGAGTGCGTGGGAAGGAGAAGAAAAATGGAAGGATTTTCGTGAAGAAGAGCATCAAGGTCTTTGTAATGAATCCAACCACTGCGGAAACCACATATAGAGTTCAAAAGAACGAATATACATTCCTTAGAAGCAAAATGATAGAATGTTATGAATTCCTTGAGATGTTGGTTACAAAGAGAGGGGGAGGGACAGAGGTGTGTCAAAGGAGAAGGAAGAAAGAATGATAAGAACTCAGATTAAAAAGAAGGCACACAAAGAGAGGGGGTAATAGAAGAAGAACGGGACGGAGTATGAGAAGGAACTGAAGAAAATAGGAAGAGACGTAGAGATGAAAGGATAAGAAAGAGAATTGAGTGGAAGGGAACATTTATTAAGATGAAAGGAAGATGAAGGAGGAGGAGGAGGAGGAGGAGGGTGAGGAGGAGGAGGAGGGTGAGGAGGAGGCGGGCGAGGAGGAGGAGGCGGGCGAGGAGGAGGAAAAAGAGCCTGAATTATAGAAGGAATACTTCAAAGAAGTAGTAATTGGAGGACGAGGAGGAAGAGAAAGAAGAGAACAAAACGTGGAAGAGGAGAAAGAACAGGAAGAGGAAAAGATGGTGGGTAAGATATAAAAGAATGACAAATAGAAAATGAGTAACATGGAGAGGAAGAGAGGTAAGGAGAAAGGAGGAGATAAAAAACAAAACAAAAAAGCGGGAAAAAGAAGCTGAAGGAGAATGCTTAACATGGAGAATAAGATGACCAATAGCAGAAGAAGAAACAGATGGCAGAACACTTGGGCAAGGAGTAGGAAGGGGAACAGGAAGAAAAGGAAGGAAGGAAGGAAAAGCAAGTAAAGGGGGAAGAAGAGGAAGACAACAGGAAGAGAAAGAAGGAGGAAAAGAAGAAAAACTCAATGGAGGAGGAGAACGTGGAACAAGGTGATTAGGGAACAAGGAGGAAGAGGAGGAGGAGGAGGAGGAGGAGGAGGTACAAGTGAAGGGAATGAAAGAATATGAAGAGGAAGGGGGAAGGGAAAAGGAGGCCAAGGAGGAGGATCAGGAAGAGAAGAAGATAAGAAGAGAAATGAAGGAGGTGGAGAAGAAGGACGAGGAAGAAGAGGAGGAAGAGTAGGAAGAAAAGGAGGCAGTGGTAAAGCAGAAGAATGTAGACAAGGATGTTGAGGAAAAGGAAGGAAGGAAGACAGGTAGAAGGAGGTAGAGGAGGTGTAGGGATATAGGAGATGGAGTGGGAGATGGAGAGGGGGAGGTGGAGAGGGGGAGGTGGAGAGGAGGAGGTGGAGAGGAGGAGGTGGAGAGGAGGAGGTGGAGAGGAGGAGGTGGAGAGGAGGAGGTGGAGAGGAGGAGGAGGTAGAAGTGAGGTGGGGGAGGAGGAGGAGAATAAGGAGGAGAAGGAGCAACAGAAGAAAGAGGAACAAGAGAAGGAAGTAGCTAAGAATAATATGCTGAGAAAGGAGAGGGAGAAGGAATAGAAATGTAGGAATTCACAGAAATCATACGAGTCATGGAAAAAGGAAGGGAAGGAAGTGAATAAAGAAGAGAAAAAATAAGAAGTGGTGGAAGAAGAAGGAGAGAGGGAGGTGGAGAGGTGGAGAGGTGGAGAGGGAGGAGGAGGAGGAGGAGGAGGAGGAGGAGGAGGAGGAGGAGGAGGAGGAGGAGGAGGGGTAGGATGATAGGAGAGAAAGTGAGAGAGATAACAAAATACTGCAAATCGGATACCGCGACAGAAATATTCTTCTTTTTTTTTCTACGCAAATCCCCTTTTTATCTTGGCTTCAGGCAGAATGTTTTCTTCAGTTACGTGTGGCCCCTTTGTTGATCCAGGGCTTAATTTGACACCGTCTCTTAATCCTTCAGACGTTTAATGTTCACACGAGTATGAAGCATTATGGCTTTCCCGTTTTCTTTCTCATCCTTGTTTTCCTTTTTGATCCTCCTCCTTCTCCCATCTTCTAACTCCTAACTCTCTTTCCCTCCTCCTCCTCCTTTTTATTCTAATCCTACTACTACTCCTCCTCCTATTTTTCCTCCCCCTTCTTTTCATCTTCCTCCTCCTCATTCTTCTCCTCCTCCCGTTTTCTCTTGTCCCGTCTTCTCCTCGTAGCGTTACCATTACTACGCTTTTCTTCTTGCTACTTGCCTTTATACCCTAATGACAGCGACTTTTCCTCCTCCTCCTCTTCCTCCTTCTCTTGTTATTTATAATAATTGTTCTAGTTTTCCTCCTTCTTGTCCTCCTCCTCATTATTCTTTTCTCCCCCTCCTCCTACACATCATCGTCTTCTTCTTTCTCCTTTTCCTCATACTCTTTTTCTTTCTACTAATTTTCTTTCCCCAATATCACATCCTCGTCTTCTTACTCCTTTTCCTCCTACTCCTTTTCATTTCCTTCCTCCCCCTTTTCCTCTTCCATACTTCCTCCATCACGTCCTTTCTTCCTTTTCTTCCTTTTTCTACCACTTTTCCTTTTCTTCCTCCACCTCTTCCTCCTTATCCTCTTCCTGCAACAATGGTTCCTGCTTTCCTCCATCACGAATTAAAAAAATAAATAAATTAAATAAATAAAAAAGTAAAAATAAAAAAAGCCCATGCTCTTGTTTTGTTTATGTTTCCCGCGTTTCTTCGGTTTTTGAAAAACCTTTTTTTTCTTACTATATGATTTCAAGGTTTTGTTAATCTTCTGTTGGTGGAAGAGCTGCGGGTAATAATGCTATTCCTTCCTGCAGAGCAGCGGTTCCCTTTTTTGCTTTCGGCAGACGCACATCTTGCCCATTTTTTATATAAAATTATATATATGTATATATATTATAATATTTCTTTTTATAATATCTTCCCTATTTACATCTTGATATAAAACGGGCTGGGGTGCCATAGAATCATACTTTGCATGATTGTACCCTCAGATACTTGTTCTTGGAATTATTCAATTATACTTATTACAAGATGATTTGCGAGCAGATGACTTTACGCTCCTTTTGTATCCTCCTCACGCTTCCCTAGAAGGGGGGGACGCCCCCTAGTTTGGGAACCAATGTTGTAGAAGTATCTATTTCTCCTTTTTTTAATCTGGTTTGCTTGTTGTCAAAGACCATACCGGTATTTGTATCAGGTCCATCAAACGCCGTACTGGTATTTCTAATCGGTCACTGATTTGCACATGCTATACGTGGCCATCACCAGAAGCTTCTGTTACCATGACGTCATATCGGTGGGAGTTCTTCTTTGACGTCAAAGATTTCAAATAATTTGTTGGTCTGGAAGGGGAACTTTGGTGCAGGGGACTCTGCAGATACGAGTCCATCAGCTTTCAAATTTTGATTCTTTTTTTACACAGCTGACGTATATTTCATTTGTGCTACCGGCAGGTGATTTTATTCAGATAAGGAAACTCTCTTCCACTGGTAAGGTTACCATCTTGATTTTCTTTCTGATTTATGTACTTAATTCAGGTTGTCACTAAATGACTATATAGTCAAAGAATCACTCCGGTAATTTTACAAGTTAAGGTTTCTATTAGTGAAGTACTTTAAATTCCATAATTAATTCTTAAGGGGTTTTACACGGACTAATGGATTGTCGAACGCGGTTCGACAGACACGTGTTTAAAGTGATGTGTGAACGTGTGAACGGGGTATTTGGTTGTCGAACAACGTGTTCGACAACCAAGTACCCCGTGTAAACCCCCTCTTACTGTCTGTAGAGGATTTTAACTGGCCGTGTGGAATGTCTCACACTTGTCAACTATGGCCCTTCGAAGACGACGAACTGAGACAAAATGGAAAACAAGTGGATGTTGGATGGGTCAATGGTGGGGGTATGCATTGGATGGCCACCTCCCTTATAAAGGGGAAAGGACCTTTTGGTATATGTATCCATGTCTGTGTGCATGTATGTGTGCATGTGTGTGCATGTGTGTGCATGTATGTGTGCATGTATGTGTGCATGTATGTGTGCAGGCTGTGAATGTATGTGCATGTATGTACGTATGTATTTGTGTGTATGTATTTTTGTGTATGTATGTATGTATGTATATGTGTATGTATGTTTGCGTGTATGTTTGTGTGTATGTATGTATGTATATATGTATGTATGTTTGCGTGTATGTATGTTTGTGTGTATGTATGAATGTTTGTGTGTATGTATGTATGTTTGTGTGTATGTATGAATGTTTGTGTGTATGTATTATGTATGTATTATGCATGTATGTATGTATGTATGTTTGCATATGTATGTATGTATGTTTGCATATGTATGTATGTATGTTTGCATATGTATGTATGTATGTTTGCATATGTATGTATGTATGTATGTATGTATGTATGTATGTATGTATGTATGTACTAAAATTCCTTGATTCAAAATATCCCTTCTCCTCCTTGCCAGGCACTTCTATTCATCCGTATTCACTCAAAGGAGAAGAAAGGACTTTTCCACTTAAGAACTTAAGTTTTGGCTTCTTCCATTATTCAAATTTCTTCCATTTTCCGCCTTTTCTTCTCCATTTTCTTGCACCCTCTCTCTATCATGACTGTGGTTCTCTTGGGGACCTTTGAAAACGCGCCTTCAAGGGAGGCCGAGCCTGTACCTGCCTCATTTTATTTCCTGTGTATTTTGGGGGCGAATTGTAATGTTTCGAAAAAGAGCTTTCGTTTTGTGTTTCGAGGCTCTCTCTCTCTCTGTCTCTGGTTTTTAATAAAAATGATGATAATGATAATGATAATGATAATAATGATAATAACATTATTATCATTATCATATTTATTTTTATTATTATCACTATCATTAATTATAACTAATCGAATACTATTATCACTCCTTCTTCTTCTTCTTGTCGTCCTTCTCCTTCTCCTTCTTCTTCTTCTCCTCCTTCTCCTCCTTCTCCTTCTCCTCCTTCTTCTACCACTACCACTACTAATCATCATCATCATCATCGATAAAAAAAAAAAAAAAAATACATGCTACCCCAAACAAGTGCCACGGATGGAATGACCTTTTATACGATCAGTCGTGACCTAATGGTATCGTCCTTTGTAATAAGCAGTGGCTCATGTAAGGGTTTGAGTCCCAGCGGTAGATCTAATTAATCCACAGGTATATAAGTATATATATGAAGATATATATATATATATATATTGGAAACTGGTATGTTACAACACATTTGTAAATGTTCACTATAAACCCACTATCGGAGAAATAATATCGGAAGTACAGGAAAACTGTATATTTCGACTACTATCTGTAGTCCTCTTGTAACCATTCTGCGGAAGAGGACTACAGTTAGTAGTCGAAATATACAGTTTTCTTGTACTTCCAATATTATTTCTCCGATAGTGGGTTTATAGTGAACATATATATATATATATATATATATATATATAATATATATATATATATATATACATATATATGTGTGTGTGTGTGTGTGTGTGTGTGTGTGTGTGTGTGTGTGTGTGTGTGTGTGTGTGTGTGTGTGTGTGTGTGTGTGTGTGTGTGTGTGTGTGTGTGTGTGTGTGTGTGTGTGTGAAGTGGGTGGGAAGAGGAAATACTGGATTCTTATTCCGAGTTTTATTCTTGAGTAGTTTCGCTACAAGCTTTTTCAAAAGAATGGTGCTACAAGGTTAGAAGTGGCGTATATGTATGCGAGCATACCTTACCAAGTGTAAAGGAACTCACATGCTACAATGACATAAGAATGATTTAAATTGTAATAGAAAAACCGTTTTATTAGAATACAAAACTTAATAATAATGATAGCAAAAGAAAAATAATAAGAATAAAAATTCATTAAAACGAAAAAATTGGCAAGGAAAGTGTGAGATTTAGTCTAAGGGTCTGGTGCATTCCATTCATTGAGGGAATATGTGGCTATGACTGACTTTTGTTTGTGTTGTTGTAATTAGCTATGTGTAGAGATTCGATGATTTTTCTTTTTTGTGTAGTCCTTGGGCCAAAATGGTGGATGCCTCCCAATCTGGTCATTGTCATTCTGTGTCTACGTGGTTTACGAGGGCGTTTGTCTCACGGTGGTGTCTAATGTACGCTTTGTGTTCTCCGAGTCTGTTAGTCCTCTATGTTTCTACGAAGCATGTATATATATATATATATATATATATATATATATATATATATATATATATATATATATATATATATATATATATTATCATCAGGG
>NC_134790.1:21274639-21279639 GCF_046742065.1 Oratosquilla oratoria
GAAAGAATTATTGTGCAACTTATTTAGATATTGACTTTCGAAAGTACTAAAAACTAATGATAATAAAATGAGACCTTTTATTTACACACTGCATACTCTTTAGGTTAAATTTTTTTCTCATTTTCGACATATGTCTTTACCTTATGTCCTTATCTATTGCGTCTTTCGGCTACTGATTTCATTCAGATAATGAAAACGTCCCCTTCCCTTCCCCCGTTCCCCCCCTCCCAACCTCTTCAGATTTTTTTTTTTAATCTGGGTTATCTGGCTTGTTATGATTTTTATTCATATTTCACCAAATTATTTTATTCAGTAGAAGGAAATACCTCCCCCCATCCCACTTAGCGAAAAGTTAAACTAAATTGTGATGCATGACAGTTGGCAAAGAAATATAATTTCAGAATTTTTTTCGACGATTATTCTACAAAGGTGGTTTTCTGCAATACAAACACAGTAAAGTAAACCTAATTTACATATCTTAGACAATTCGAGAGAGAGAGAGAGAGAGAGAAAGAGAGAGAGAGAGAGAGAGAAAGAGAGACAGAGAGAGAGAGAGAGAGACAGAGAGAGAGACAGAGAGAGAGAAAGAGAGAGAGAAAGAGAGAGAGAAAGAGAGAAAGAGAGAGAAAGAGAGAGAGTTTTCAGGTCTCACAGAAAAGACAAACACTAACAACGCAGATTACTTCAGTACAAAATGTTAATGTCAACACTTAAATAAACTCAGTAAATGACTTTTCTAGTGTTGCTTTCTCCATTCTTTTTCCCAGAGAATCCAAAACGTAATTATTCACACACACGTGTTGTTGTTTTTCGTTGTGTGTTTCTTTACGTATCGTTTCATTCTCTCCTTTCTTGCAGGTTCGTTCCATTTTTTTTTTTTTTTTTTTTTTTTTTAGTTTGGTCTGCGGCGTGTAAACTCTGTTTCCTTCTTGGCATTTCTGTTTTTGCTTTTATCTCTGTTCTGTTCTTAACCGTCTGTCAATATTTGTCTGTCTGTTTTCCCTCCTTCTTCTTCTTCTCCTCCTCCTCCCCTCCTCCTCCTCCACTTCTTCCTGCTCCTCCTCCTCTTCCTCTTCGCAGCTCTTCCTCACATTTTTCACAACTTTTACGACTATTGTTCGTCTTCCTTTTCCGTTTCTCGCCAATTCTTATGTCTTCCCGCCCTTAAAGACAGTTTTCCTCAATGCCATCGTCTTTGTCTTTTATCTAATTTCTTCTCTGCGAAAGGGCTACCACGGAAAGTAATCAAATACCCTGACGGCTGTGGGAGTTCCCGGCTGCCACTACGGAGATCCGGGTTTGAATCCCGCCCAGGGCTGAAATAGTTTCAGTATCGCTGCGCTGTGAGTCGTTACTCCAACTCTCGTGGGCGGTGAGATGGGTGTGTGTGCGCGCGTGTAAGGTCACAGCATTACCCACAGATCGGTCATATATGAGCTCTGATCTCTCTTCCGGGAGGTTAGTAGCTGTCGATTACGAGTCCAACACGTGATCCAAGACCATGATGAATCACCCCCCCCACACACACACACACATGCATACAACTCTTTCCCTTACCTAATAGCGAAGAGTCACAGGGATCAATAGAGTTTGAATCGCCTCAAACAGATCACCTGAATCAATTCTCACATCCACACCACGTTACTATCACTACTACAATATCTGATAGTGGTAACCCTTCATTTCACGATTGTACTATGAATATTATTAACAACATCTAGATTCTGTACCTGCTGTGAGAGCTCCTGGTATTATGCAACCCGGTGATTACTGTTATAGTTTTGTTCAAGTTGATCCTAGACGGTTCTATTTGATCTAGATTTCTAGATGGATCTTTTGACCTCTAGTGTGTACCTCCATGATACTAGAGCACTCGTGTCTTTATTGTTGATTCAGACGATTTTATTCATTATAGAGAAATCTCTTACTGTATTAGTACATTAACACCTTCCAAATAGGATGGTACTTTTCTTGTGCTTAATGTTCTTAGCACTTCCTTAATTAACCATTTGCAAACTAAATAAAAAATCTAATTTCATTTTGGCTGGCTGTAGATTCATTTATTCACCTTCGTGGCTCCCTTGGATAGAGAAGAGGATATATGTATTTACAACTTAGTCCAAATGCTCAAAAAATTGATACGTTTACTATAATAATAATGACAACAATAATAATAATAGTAATGATGATGGTGGTGGTCGTGGTGGTGGTCGTGGTGGTGTGGCGAGTGTCATATGCTGGTAATTAATCATTAATCATTAATAATATTAATAATACCATCTTCATTACATGGCGATTCTCTCCACCTATTTCAAGCCCATTTTGATATAAATGAATTGTTCCCCCGTGAGGAGGTCAACAGTATCAATCTAGGCTCTAAATATTGATAACAATATACCAACCGCTTTACATCTGTACAAGGGGGCTTCCTAGATCAAAATCACCTTCTGTTCATCATTCTCATTGTCGTAGTTCTCATCTTTTTCATCATCGATTACCTTCCTCATACTTCAATTCTCTGTTATTCTTTCAAATTTTTTCTCTTGATACCAAAGTCTCCAGGTCCACCTCAATGTATTTTTGCCAACTTTCTCCCACGACATTCACATCTAATTCCATAACATAATTTCTTTGAGAAATCTTATATCGTATGTGCGTTATCCAATACATCACATACCTTGATAATTACAGGTTTCCATCCATTTTTGTTTTTTCGTATAGAACGCTTTAGTTGAGTGGAGGAAAGTTCCACCTTTGAAAGAAAACATCCAGAGCAGAGGTCCCCAATCTATTCTTATATGAACCTCACGTTATGTACTGCTGTTCGTCAGCCTCCTGAAGACCACTGTCCAATTATGAATAGAATCGATAAACATCCACTATGTTTGGGTTCATGGGTCAATTTACGTCATTCTGTGGGTCCCTGGGTTGTTTATGGATCACTAGGCTATAGGAAGGTAGACTCGACCACCAGTCAGCACGTGGCTAAAACATACAACATTGAATCCTGAGCTTCAGTCAAGGTCCTTTGTATCACGTAAACAACAAATGTGACACCATAAAATAAACTCTCTGTTATTCTTTGAATTGATGTGGTTATGTATGCCCACACTATCTTTTGTAGTCGATTCTTATATTCTACCGTGTTCAATACATTTTATATCAGAATGTTACGGCACCAAGTATGTCTCATGTGCAATCCTACTCCATTAGAATTGCTATGAGCTCCACTTGCCCCATTCGTTTTTATCTACCATTTACGTCGTCAATTTTCCTATATGATATATGATCATGATATGGTTTAACGTCACAAGCTCCTCCCATCGGAAGGCTAGGACGGTGCCCCTTACAGAGGGCTTTGTAGCGTGGAGTTTAATGAACCATACCCTTGGTTCAACTTCGCCTGTGGCAGGATTCGAACCGCCATCCTCTCGACCCTCGCCGCAAATAACGACGCCCTAACCCGTTCTGCCAGCGAGCTTCTAATTTTCCTATATGACGCCACTTATTTCCTCTATTCTTATTTTAAGCGTACTCTTCTAGCTGTCTTTTCAGCCACAAAATATCAAACCCAAATTCCAGGGGTCTACAGATATACTTCTTTCCTCAACTTAGCCACCGTTTTTTATTACTTCTTTTTTTCGTCTTCTTCTGCCACATTTGTTGATCAAAAATGAAACCGGGATCAAGCTTCACTGGGCAGGTGGCCATGTCAGTTGAATTTCATCAGAAACCTGCGTTTCCAAGGGGGAGTTATAGGGTCATTGACATTCGTGTAATTAGCAATAGGTATGCCACGGTGATCAAAGAAACGACACGCGCATGTCTCACGAGATCTGGTTTCCTCGGAGAGGCTTTCGGTAATTGGACAGTCGCGGTCTTGATTACTAATTACCCTCTGCTAGGGTACCGAATCCGAATGCGATAGTGTCGTTAGCATTCTACCAGAAAACTGTCTGTTCAAACGCCTTTGCAAATACCAAGTAGTTGCAAGATTTAGATCTCTTTCAGACCCATGATAGTGTGCTATCTTCAAAGTCTTTGGAAGAAAAGGTCTCGTATTTCATATTTCTATTCATGTCATGTAGATGTTGAGGACCCAATGCAATGCAAGACACTTATCCACCCACAAACTCCACATTCCACATAATTGGAAACAATTAACTGATTCAGACTCCTACGCATCCATGTGACGATATGTGCTGGTTCGTTGACTTTAACAAGGCATATGATTGCATCTCGAGAGAAAAGATGAAAAAAAAAATCGATGACATACAAGTACATTTTAGAATAAGACGCCATTAATTTCTACAGAAAAGCCAAAATGATAATGAAAAATGAACACATAACTGAAGAACTACAAATATGTAGTGGTATTAGAAAATGTACGGGATCAATGGTATTTTCTAAAATAGTAGTCTAAATAGTTATGAATGTAAATGAATCTAGGGATAAAGATTTTTGCAATAAACTAGTCAATTTAAACTCTTTAAGGGTTAGTGAAAAAAAAGGATATGTATGCGTATATATAAATTATATATATATATATATATATATATATATATATATATATATATATATATATATATCTTATGTTGTCCCAAATTTACAGGTACCGTATTAAAAAAAAAAAAAAAAAAAATAGGGTCTCTTGCTCGGACAGAAAAAAGGCACAAGATTAGGAAAATGAGAGTGAATAAATGAACAAAGTTTAAGGATACACGAAATTAGAATAAGATAAGAATTGTATTAAAACAGAACGAACAGAGCTGTCGATGTAATGTTCAAGCTACGACCTCGCGGCATCGACTGCGGCGTTGCAGCTATCAACGTCAAATCGTCTTGTCCCTTTTCGTCAAACAGCGTCACCATTTTCGAATGAGATCCTTTGCGTCACTGAAAGACGTGATGCGTAAAATTCGTGACTTAACGTCCACATCTCGTTGTTGCCTTGGTGGACGAATCCTATTTGTATCTCAGCTGTCCATTTCACGAAGACT
>NC_134790.1:21289639-21294639 GCF_046742065.1 Oratosquilla oratoria
GCGTAATAGGAAGCGTGCGAGTCTCATATCTTCCTTGTCGCGGGCTCGAATCCCGCAATTCTTTCCGATTCCCAGCAGTGATTATTGCCTGCACGACCAGTTCAAGCACATAGGGCAAAGGTGACGACTTTGGCAGCAGGTACCCCCCCCCCAAGAAATAAATGGTTGTGTACATTTAGCAGACGTTTGTTCAAGGCGTGTGAAAAATATGTTTGTTTAATAACTACAATATTGGAAAATTATCAATGGAAAATCGAATACAGTAACAAAATAAATTCATTTTGATTAAAAAATTCCCTAGCTATGCGATGCTAAGTATACAATACGAACTTTAAACAAACTTTTGACGAGCTTTGAAAGAAAAAGTACTATTTTGTCTCAAGCATAAATAAAATGCCTAAAACTACATAGACAGCGTTCTTTATGTATGATCTATGTGAATACATATTTGAAATATCCTAAAGAAAAACAATGTTTTATTATATACTTCAAACATGAATGCTAGTATGCATGGTATGTGACAACCTTTCAACAGCCGTTTGTATAACATTTGCTTTCTGGAAGGTCACGCGCCTCCTGGCGTACACCTCTAACCTTTACCCTTGACCGAACATTTTCTGCACAGTCTTTCCCTGAAGATACAACGCTGCATTTTTTCTAAGTCATTCTCCAGTCACCTTTCTGACACTGAGCTCTAAGAAAGGTCACTGTAAGGGATCTGACTTCTGACCTTTCAGTTATATTCGACTGAGGCAGAGAAAAACCTTGTGTCAGTCAACACCAGCACAGTTCCATTTGTTGACATTTGTCCCTCGGCACAATCTTCCACAGAAAGATCCCGTTTTCTTCGATAGCACGCACTGTTGTCTTTTGACTCTCAAAACATTCTTGTACTGCCCTTCAATATTAAGTTCAACAAGAACACTCGTGTATCAACTATTACTGGAATTGGTTCAATGATATCGGGTGATCTGTATCGTCTTCAAAGATTTTCCTGTCTCCAAGTCAGCTGATGACCCAAATACAATCGACTTAGTCGCCTTTGTATAGTGTACGGACCTCATGTTAGGCGTGACTCGCCTCAGTTAGTACACTGGAGCAAGACAGAACCCAAAGCCATGGTAATGTTGGCAAGGTCATGGGTCATCATCATATCTTGTCGCACCAGAACCGTGTCCATATAAGGGCAGTTTCATTAGCTTCCCTAAGGTCTTGGTCGGAGGAATGGGGACTCAATGGACATTCCCGGAGGACGTGAACCATCGTCTGTACTTCGCCACAGGGACATTGGGGGCTATTGGTGTATCCCCACTTGTGTTGATTTTCTCTCGTTTTGCCCACCACCTTGGCTCTTCTTCCTCTGTTTAAGGTCATGGGTAATGTCAGCAAGATCATCCTATACGACGGCAAGCAGGACTCGTGATGCTGGGTTTAGATAAAACACATTTACGTTTGATAAGAAACAGGCAGGAACCTGTTTACCAACAGAATGGTTAACGAATGGAATAGATTTAGTAACGTTGTAGTCAGTGCTGAAACAATTGGTCGTTTTAAGGAAGGATTAGATAACTATATGAATATGGATGACAGGTGGTGAAGAACATGCAACTTCCTGGCGTACGTCTTATGGCCTCTTGAAGTCTCCTACATCTTTATGTTTTTACGTTTTCTTTCTGACAGGCTTCGGCGTCTCTCTTGCCGATGCAATATTGTATCTATCTCATTTCTATCAATACTTTCATGGTCACCTGTCTTCAAAATTTGGTGACCCTCCGAAGGAGACTACACAACACTCAATTTTCTAAAGAAAAAAATGTATATGGCATATGTAGGTTATATCATTTCTACCGCTATTTCTATGGTCACTGCTCTTCTCTCAGAGCTCGGTAGCTGATTGCCTCTCCCTCCCTACAGCAATAGATTTTCTAAAATGCCCATAAAAAATCCCGTTCAATTACCTTTTACAAGAGTCAAATTATTCATTTTGTCTTGTCCTTCCACTGGAAGTCTCTGGAATTTTCTTTCCAATGATCCTTTACGCCCCCGACAGACGAGCGGGTTGGCCGCCGCGGGTGCAAAGCGGGTCAGCCGCCGCAGAACCGCTTTATATTGATTCCTATGTAAAACACTATGTAAACCTCTCGTCTGACATAGCCAGGCGGGCTGGCCGCGGCGGTTTCAAGTGGGGAAATGCGTCTCACCCGCCGCGGTCAGGCGGGTAGACCGCCCGTGTGACATCAGCCTTAAAAAAGGATACACAAGACACTTGCACACCAGCACATTGGTTCTTTTCTTTCCGGAACAGTACTCTGTAGGTATTTCATCTTAGTTGCCCTTTTTTTACCCTCTTTATAATATGTAAATTGATTCACTTTAACGTCATAGAGCCCCTATTCTCCGAAGAGGGCTAGGACGGTACCTCCTGATGAAGGATTTTTTGAGGCATAGGAATTTAATATAGTTTCTCCTTAAAACGAACTCGCTACACCCCCCACGCCTTTAACAGTCTCTAATCCTGACCTCTCGTCCAAGTAACAGCACTCTGAGTTGTGTGGAACTTTGTTTTTATCTTTGGCTCTCTTATCTCTATGGAACTTCTTGATAACGAATGACGCTTATCTAGATGTTTTTTTTCCTTCTTCCATTCTCTGCATTTCTACATACATACATATACCAAGGCTTTTTTCCCCTTACAAGGGAGGTAGCCAAAAAGGGAAAGGCATAAAATCATTTCCACCCGTTCCATCCCTGAATACACTCCACACCCCTCCACCTTCCCTCTTATCTGAGCACCTCCTGGATGACGGGTCATCCCTGCACCTTGTCCACTGCCCTGGGTCAGAAGCAGTGTCGCAAGACACAGCACATCCACAGCAAGGCCGCTTCATTAAATCGGCGACCCCCCTCTCCGTCCCCCCTCTGCATTTCTAAGTAATGGAAATATAAAGAAACACACTTATAAAAAGAAACATTTGTTCCTAATGGCTGCTTATGTGAGGAATAAAAATGAATAATCACATAGACAAAGAAATGATCAAAGAACCAGATATATAACTCTCTATCACGCTACTTAAGTGTTTACATGGAGAAACTTTATTTGTTCAAACTGTGTTCGTGTTTGGGAAAGTTTATTCTTCCTAATTCTCGTCACAATTTATGGCCTAGAATCATGCCCTTGTGTTTTACGTAGTTTATGTTCAGTGTAAAAACGCCCCCCATGTATAATGTTGTACATTGCTTTCAAGGTCGTATGCATACTTATTGGTACCTTTTTATTTTCGTTTTTCATTATATATTTGTCTACTTATTCATATATCTATTCATCTATTTACTTATCTATCTATAATTTGTTTATCTATTAGAAAACATACAGAAAACCAAAATAATTTGGTCTTGATAATTGATTTCAGATTATTAGGTCCTATTTTTATCTCTTTCAAACTGTCATTTGCTTTAATGAGAATATCACACTACAAGGGTTGGACATATTCAAAATATTTACGGAATAATAATTCACATCATTTGTTGACAAAAGTTAGGTGCTTGAAATCTAATGACAGAGTTATCAGTCACCTGACCTTTTTGCTTTCCTTCCTTCGGGCTGTAGACAAGTCTTAATTGGTTTAACATTGTTGCTAATGCTTTTATTAAGATCTCATTATATTTCTGTCACTCTACCTCTGTCTCTGTTCTCTCTCTCTCTCTCTCTGTTCTCTCTTTCTCTCTCTGTTCTCTCTTTCTCTCTCTCTGTTCTCTCTTTCTCTCTCTCTGTTCTCTCTTTCTCTCTCTCTGTTCTCTCTTTCTCTCTCTCTGTTCTCTCTTTCTCTCTCTCTGTTCTCTCTTTCTCTCTCTGTTCTCTCTCTGTTCTCTCTTTCTGTTCTCTCTTTCTCTCTCTGTTATCTCTTTCTCTCTCTCTCTCTCTCCTTTCTTTGCTTCTCTCTTTTTTCTTTCTTCCCTCCCTCTTTTTCTTTCTTTTTCTCTCTCTTCTTCCTCTCCTTCTCTCATCCTGTTTCTTTCTATTTCCTCTTTCATTTTCACGTTCCCCCTATCTCTATGACATTCTCTTCCCTTTCTTTTACTTCCCCCTTCTCTTCGTCTCAGTCCCTCTCCTCTCTTTCAAGAGAGAAAGATCAAGTCCTACAGGACCCCATTAGTTGTGTGCTTGGGTTGAGGAGCCCAAGTCATTTATAATTAATTGACCTTGGGAGGCGGGCGGGCGGGCGGGCGGGCGGGCGGGCTCCGCGGACGAGACCGAGGGTACACGTAGTCACCTCCCTCGAGCGCCTGAATAGATCACGAGCCAACCGCAAGCGTGGAATCATATCCCAAAATGCAAAAATCCCGCAAAATGCCGGCTGACATTACTCTCGACTCAATTAGTGAGAAACAAAAGCAATTTAGATTCATCCAGAGTCAGTGTTTTGTGAAAAGTACTTAGTTATATTACAGTTTGGGAGCGAAGCACAAGCAATTTAGACTAATTCGGCTGCTAACGCTGTGTGGGTATTCACTCGGAGAGACGTGGATAATTATGCTCAGAGTAATGAAATGACACTTATGAAAGCCCCATTACACTATTAAGTTTTGTATTTGTAGTTAGTAAACAAAGACATTACGAGTGTAGAGGATTTTTTTTTTTTTTCAAGGGAAAAATAAATTAAAGCAGTGAAGAAAAAAAATGAATAAATATAAAAGCTTAGACTCCAATGCTTCTGGGCACGCAATTTTTTTTTTTAACGAAAATATGATTTACTTCCGTAAACTAATGAGAGAATTAAAGGCTTCAGTCGAGATTGTCGTTGACCTTTTGAAATTACCCGATTTGAATTTGTGAATAATTGTTGAAAAGGAAAAGGTTAAACAGGTCTTCGGAACGTCATCACAAAAAAAAAAAAAAAAAAAAAAAAAAAAAATCCTGCGTGGATATCATGACAGTTATAATTCGCACCTTTAATCATCATAATAATAATAATAATAATTCACACGATGACGACGACGAC